>NW_028301569.1:3690000-3897500 GCF_042242905.1 Orbicella faveolata
GCGATTTCCCGAATCGCCAAATATTAAAATGTTTTGTATCTTTCTAACACGATGGAATTGTGTTACAGTAAATATAATTTCACACTTTAGGATTATGACACATTAGTGCAAAACTTGACGCGTTTCGTGAAACATAAACGATCACCGACAGGGATATGATTACACTGGAATGTTGTAAGCCACTGGATATCCCATGGAGATGTAGGACTAAAAGTTCTACATCTCCACGGGATCCCAGGTCTGTTTTTTGGTTGCTAAGAACGTCGACGTCTGGCTCGTTCTTTAACAGTTGTCAATGCCTGTCTATTTCTACAAGCGGCACCATCTTCGAGTGAGATCGTTCAAGTCTCTCGGCGTGTACAAAAGTGACGATCTGACGTGGACGGTACACTGCGACAATATAGTACAAAAGGCTAACCGATGTCGGTCGCTAAAGCGCAGCGGTGCTCCTTCTTCTGACATGTCAGAGTACACTGCTCACTTGTTCCGCGTGTCGCAAGTTTATTTGTACCTTGACTTCAGTCATCCTGTCTATAAGCTCGTTAAAAGTCGCATACCTGATCTGCAAACCAATCAGTCATTGAGACCTAGGAATTTAACTGTCTGTGCCACAGCCACCAATAGTTTTGGTGACTTCGTCACAGACAAGTAGCTGGCCTCTACGGCTTACGTATAACGTGGCACCGATACCGGGTTTCCTAACTGCTGCATCGTTCACTATCCAAAGCAGATCATCAGGTCTTGGGAGGGTGATGGAACGATTAGTGGACAGAGCGTGTTGGGCTGCATGGAATACGGTTCTAAGGTCATCGGACCACGTAATGGTTGCGTTGGACTGTCGGCTGGCTACTGTGGCGTCAAATGGGGCCAGAAATGTCAAACACTTAGAGATTACCTTAGCGAGGACCTTGTAAGCGCCGATGAAGAAACGCAAGCGACCTGTCTTCGGGCTTTTTGAAGTATGTTTTGGACGTGAATCAGACCACAAGCTGCCGCCACGCCATTAATTAAACGAGTAAATCTATAGTTAAACGAGTAATTTTAATTTCATAACAAATAAAATGTATGTATGTATGTATGTATGTAGTAAATCTGTCACACAAGTGAGCCGAAACACAACATGGCCAAGAAGAGCGCAACAAACGCACACAGCGAAACTAACGAAGTACGGCTGACCGGCACTGATGCAATGAATAAAACACGATACAGGAAGACAGTGTCCAGCGCACTGTGGGTACAGATGACACTAGTGGCTTAATTGTTATCATCTATTTGGTGTCGTCACAGCTATACCCCATGACTGAATACGCCAGACGGCCGACTTCGTCAGGGAAACAACGGTAGTTGTCGTTTTGTTTAACTGATCCCTGAATCCCTTTATTTACTTCCGGAAAATTAAAAAATATAAGACAAGTAATGAAGGACAACATTACTCGGTTTTGCTTTATCTCAAGCTAAGTGTCTACATCTCCAAATGTCCTTGTGAACGCACTAAGCATAGAAGGCAGTTCACTGATGTTCCCGAAAACAGTGTCAACTACAATTTAATGATGGAACTTGGACCTTAACCAAGTACAAAAGTGAAACGTCTTGGAAAGAAAGCAAAACTCGTTCAATGGCTAAAATGAGCAGTAATTGAGATATATTACATGTCGCCTCTTACTACATGTTAGTAATTTGCTTTCATAGATCTACATTATTGATATTATTTTTCAGGATACTGCACGACTTGGTAAAGAGTGAGAACAAAAAAATTAAACTAATATAGAAACTACTCGATGTAGAGTCGTTTTTCGTTCTTGAAGTGGTCAGCATAGCTAATTAACAAAATAGACATTTTTACAAACTCTCTTAAAAACAAAATGAATAACAATAACAAAAATAACAACAATTTTAGTCTACGATAGTGGAATGTGTGAAGATTTGTAAATAGATTTTAATAAAGTTCTTATTATTATTCCAAAAAAGATCAATAATACTAATAATAATAACAATAATAATAATAATAATAATAATAATAATATTAATAAAGATTTACGTGGGATTGCGAACGACCTTTGGTGGCTGGAAACTGTTTTCAGTTTCCAGCTCATTCAGTAGTAGTTATACTTAAACGGATCAATGCTATCTCTCTTTATCAACTCACGTTAAGATATCAGTAACACGCAAATGCCCAATATCATTCGTAATGAATAAGCTGCAGTTATTGTAAAATTGATTGTGAAGCTGGGAACATGACGTTACTATTTTTTATTGATCTCTGGCTGTCTTTTTGACTTATTTCCCACCCTCCGGAACAGCTGACTAATGATAATTTGCATTCAGAAAACGATTCAGACCTTGGTAGTACGTGTTTTGCTTCGCAAAGAAAGTCGTTGTTTATTGGTCTTAAAAGAAGAACCGAAGAAACAACTCCGATAATTAATCAAAAAGGCAAGTACATAACTCAGTAATAGCTCATAATATCAACTTCAAAAGATACATTGCAAAGTGCACACTTGGGGTAGAGGATAAATTGCGACGGTTGTTACTTCGCCCCCACACTCAAGAGCTGCCACTAAAACGACACGAAATTCGTCATGGATAGAAGTGAACATCATTTTCTAGAAGTATTCATTTAATTGCTATGCGTCGGAATAGGTTTGCTCGCAGTGTTAGTGTTTTGCACTTGGCAAATAAATAAACTATTTTTGATATTTTAGTGCGTAACAGTATTTTGCTCAGCCTGTAGGACGCTTCAAAATCAAATTGAGAGGTAAAAAATGTGCAGCTATGCTACAGATTAAAAATGTCCAATAAGATATAGTTGTCATCCCATGATTTCGAAACTTTGGACAATGTTTCCTTTGATTCCTGGGTTACCAAATCCGTGGACTATTTGTACCTGTTACCTTGTAGTAAAGACTCAACTTGACATAAAGTTGTACCTTCCTGTACCTTCTTAACTTATATTCAGTTGAGTGAAAACATGTAGGGTTAGGACGTTGTTCGTAGAAAAAAGCTTGAGACTAAGTTATCATCATATAGTGTCCTTTGATTAGCCATTCTACGTTAACGAAGGTATAGTGTAGCCCACCGGAAAATTCGATTTGATTTAAAATTTTCACTGCATTTCTTACGTTAGTAATATTTCAAAACGAAGGGAGATTGTAATAAACCGTTACCTATATATTTTTTTGGTATCGTTACCTCGTAAAACAAAACAAATTATCAAAAACAAATTATCGGGCATATTTCATAACAGATATTGCCTCGAAAAGTGTCTTAAAATTAATCAACCATGAACACTTTCCACATTTAAAAACAGTTAAAGTGCGTCGCAAATTCTCGAGCGACTTTTGTTGACACGTTAAAACGCTTTTTTTTTTTTGGTAAAAAACACTCGAAATGAGATCTTAATATTTTTAGGGGAAAAAATATGTGGGTTTAATCACATCAGTGGTCCAGAATTTTGAATCGCTCAATTAATTCAAAATATATATCTCTGAACACCTGGGTAAATATGTGTGTTAATGTTGCACGCCTGAGTAACTTTAAGTCTGAATTTGCATTTTAATCTCCCAGAAGATCACGTAAATGTCTTGCGCTGCTCTTCTAGATTTCACCTATAAAAAAATGTTTTCTCTGTTAGAGACATACCAAACTTTCTTGATTTCTGCATAAAATTTCTTCTTTGGCCACAATTTTTCGTTAATTTTTAATTTGCGCTGCCGTACAAATTACTGCGCGCACTTTGGTTAGCCTAAGGGCTTGTGCAATATACAGATAATTTTCAATTCTCAATCCTAAATGTAGTGTAAACACTTTATTGCACTCGTATTTATATGATTAACTAAACAATTTCATACGGTAATAGGTCCTATTCTTGTTTTTCTGTTTCTTTTTACTTTTTTTTTCATTATTATAGCCAAAGGTGGCAGCAAGCTGTTTGAAGGAAGACACTGAGACTCTCTTTACCGTTGTTGCAATTAACTGTAAAGACTATCGACCGCCGGTGATAACAGAGAAAATTCAACACATATATATTGACGTTCCATATGTATTTTATTCTGAATTAACCTGAACGGACTAGCAGAAGATGGAAACCACACGACTGATGCAACTTTCTATTGCACTGTAGCGATTAGTGGAACACAACAAAGTATATTTCTTTCAACACTGAACATTCTTATATCTATCACTGCATTTCTTGGGAATGCTTTGATCATTGTCGCTTTAAAAAAAGGTTTCGTCTCTTCATTCGTCGTCAAAGCTTTTGTTTCGTTGCCTTGCCTACATCGATCTTTGCGTGGGCCTGATTTTACAGCCTCTTTACATTACATATTTACTGTCCACAGAAAATCCCAGATATTGTTACTATTTTGAGCCCATTACATACATGGTGGCTGCGGTTTTTTGTGGAGTGTCGCTATCGACGTTGACTGCACTAAGTGTGGACAGGCTTCTCGCCTTGTTATTGGGGTTAAGATACGACATGTCGTAACTTTGAGGCGAGTACAGGTTGTTGTGGTTTTGCTTTGGCTTTCTAACGGTGCCACGGCAATGACGTACCTTTACAACGACATTCTTACTGTAGCTATCGCCTGTTCAGGACTGTTACTGTGTTTAATAACCTCGACCTGCTGTTACACAAACATCCACATTACGCTTCACCATCACCAAGCTCAAGTGCACGACGATGACGACCAAGAGGAGTCTAACAAAGTGGGAACTGATATAAATATAGCAAAATACAAAAAGACAGTATCGAGTGCAATGTGGGTGCAAATGGCATTAGTAGTTTGTTATCTTCCTTTTGGTATAGCAACGTTGGTAGTTTATTTAAGTGAAACTTATCCTCCATCCCTAGCACTGGTTTGGGAACTCACATTGTTTCTCCTTACTTTTAACTCTTCTCTTAACCTGGTTCTTTACTGCTGGAAAATCAGAGGAGTACGACAAGCAGTAAATGAAAGAATAAGGAAGCCAGTCTGTCCTGTCAAGTTAACTGTACCGTTAGCCTAGCCTGCTAAGAACGTAATTATACTGAGAGCATGTTAATTACAAAAACGTTTTCGCACACATTATTTTATGAGCTCTAGGAAAAATAAATAAAGGAGCCAAAGTGTGAAAGTAGTAAGCATTTTTACTTTTCTTTATTTTTAACTATTCAGTCAGGTCTGCATGATTAGAGCCGAGTTTCTCTCCAGAAAATCGTTACAATTTCCAAAATAACAGGTAAAGAACACAAACATTTACAGAGAGCATGTTACTTACAAGTTAAATGTTTATGTAGACAACGTTTCCGAGTTCTAGGAAAAAAAATTAAAGGAGCTTGAATGTAAAAGGAGGGAACTTTTCTTTTTATTTTATTCCTTACTATTTAGTCAAATCTGAAAAGAATCAAGTTTCTTTTGAGGAAATCGCCTCAATTTTCCAAATGACTGGTAAAGAACACATATTAGATCAGCAGTGGGGGTTGTTTTGATGTACTCAATACAAATTTCAGGAGCAATAATAACAATATATAACAACAATCCTCATTGAAAATCTAAATTTGTTGCTTCCTACAAGTATAGGCAAGAGAATCTCACCGGTTGTCCAGCTTAACTCTCAATGTCTATTCCTTAGCTCTGAATTTTGCGATTGCCGAACTAAGACTGCTATATATTCATTAGGAAAGTTGCACTAGCTGATTATCACCGGAGGCCAATCAAGGGGAATATCGAGGAAATAGGAAGCAACCTATTTTCGTTTAAACAGCTTGATAAAAACACTCAATGCAAGAAGAAAATAAAAAGGTGTAAGATAATCAAAAAACATCGCAAACACTCAAACCAACTGAATCTACCAAAGAAAATATCTTGGCAAGTACCTCAGTATATCACAACAAGAGATTATAATCCTGATCACAAGACGATGATGGTGAACCTAACTGTGGATGAAAACGAGACAGTAATGGAAGATTTGTCATGTAATACAAGACTTTTTGGTGTGGATCAAAATATATTATTTTCGGCTTTTAATGTTCCTCTTTCAATCGTTGCATTTCTAGGGAATGTTCTCATCATTTTTGCTTTTTAAATTTCGTCGTCCCTTCATCCATTATAGAAGCTTTTGTTTGGTTGACTTGCAGTCACCGATCTCTGCGTGGGTCGTATCACGCAGCTTCTTCGTGTTACACACCTGATGTTTCCATTAAATTCCAAAGTTTGTTGCTGTGCTCTGAACCTTTAAAATTACCTTGGGACTGATTTTATGTGGAGTGTCTTTGTTGACACTGACTGCCATAAAAGTTGACAGACTTCTCGTCCTAATGTTGGAGCTAAAATGGAGACACGTAGCCTTAAGGAGAGTATCACGGGACCGTTGTTGTTAGTTTTTGGCTTCCTTTAATTGCCATTACAATTATAATGGCAATTGTAATGGGATAATTAGAACTTATTTTGTCGTCTGCACGATAAAACTGCTGTGTTTAATAATTTCATCTTGCTGTTACACGAAAATTTATTTCACATTAAGAAAACATCAAATTCAACTACAGAGTCGTGTTCACTAAGCCCAACCAAACGGAAGATACTCAGGGCAATCCAAGAGATCTACTCCACTGAATTTAGCACGATACAGAAGGTAAATAGATAGTGCATTGTGGGTACAAATGACGATAATGGCTTATTATCTTCCTTTTGGTGTCGTCGTAGCTATACATACCCTAAGTGGACTAAATACGCCATCTCTAGACTTGGCTTGAGAGACAACGATAGTTGTCGTAAATGTTAAATTCATCACCAAGTCCATTTATTTAATGCTGGAAAATTAAGGAAATTAGACTAGCAGTGAACGACACCATTAGTCAGTTTTATTGCTGCTCAAGGTAAATAACTCTGAATATCTTAAAGAAAACATGAAGCCTATAAAACAGGTCATTTATATTCTAGAAAACAACATAAATTACACACATAAGTGAAAGAAGAACAACTGAAGTAAAAAAAAAAAATGATTTGTGGAGGAGGAAGGTCAGGAGTGGATGAAAAAAAAAAAAATGCTTTAATCCCTCAGAGTTTCCTTCTGACAATTTTCGGTGGTAGGGCACGCATCTTAAGGAACCACTCGTATCTGTCTAACTGGTCCACCGTGACCCTTTTGCATAGGACTGTCTACCCAATATCATCTGGTAGTACACAGGGTGCTCTGGTATACTCAGGTATTTATGTGGAAGAATAGCTCCTTAGAACACGATTTAACAAAGAAAAAATGATCCTTTGAGAAGAAAGACGATTTCTCTTTTCCTAAAGTCACTACTCATTACAGTATTAGCTTTGAATTATTAAGTTTTAGTAATTTACTAATATTTTGTGATACCTAATATATATATATTTTTTTGGTTCATTAACGTCTGTACGTAAACATCGCTTTATATTGATCTTTAATAATTATTTGCCGAAGGCGAAGTGAATATTGGTGAATATTCACGGAGACGAAGTCGAGGTGAATATTTACCAATGTTCAGCGGTGAATATCAAAGAATACAGAATAACGGACTAAAACATAAAGACGCAGACGCAATTGTTCGTTTGCATACACGTATGCAGCCGTGGTTTTAATAATAAGCTTACATGTTCATCGATTGTCAGTCATCGAGTTCGGCAATAAAAGAAACAAGTGCAACACTATGAAAAATTAATTCAATCGGTATCTTTGTTTTATCGTTGTTGACTCCATTCACAGTTCTCATCATCCCCTAAAAGTGACTAGCTTTAGTTTAAAGCAATATAAATTTCGGTCAATCGATCTAACCTGCTGGCCATCAACGTAAACACGGCATTTACGTTTCTTAAATGTCTCAGCTAAATACAAGTTCTTGAAAGGACTTTTGTTCCAAGCGCGACAGCAGAATTTGAAAATTCTCCATCCTTTCAAATATCCTGGACTTGGAGTGATGTCTTCCGAATAAATGAGAAATTCGTTTAGCAACTGCCAGCCATGTTTATTTGCCGGGATGGCAAAGGTGGCGAGCTTAGTAACCGCCGCTGATGGAAATCGATTGATTTCTTCCAGTGTTGTTTGCTTTAAGATACATTAAGGTTAGTTTTTAGGGAGTATCTTTTAAGGCGTATGCTTTTCCGCGAAATGACAGGCCTGACGCAGGGTTTCGAACGATCAAGTTAGTAGGTTGGCCACAGTTTCCAGTTTCCAGCTCTGTCTAGCACTTACACCTAAACGGGTCAATACTATCATGCTTCATCAAGTCACGTTAAGATATCGGTAACACGCAAATGCCCAATCATTGTTCAATAAGCTGTAATTATGGTAAAATTGATTGTAAAACTAAGGACATGACGCTATAATTTCTATCGATCCCAGCTGTCTTTTTTACTTGTTTCCCACGATCCGGAACAGTTCACTAATAATAATTTGCATTCAGAAAACGATTCAAGCCTTGGTTCCTTTGGAACAGCTGTGGTTTATTCGCAAAGAAAGTCGTTGTTTGTTTTCCTTAAAAGAAAAATCACGGAAACTGAAGAACTCCGACTACTAACTCAAAAGGTGGTTACACAACTCAGTAATTGCTCACAATATTAACTTGATAAAAGACATTGTAAAGTGTACACTTGGGGTAGAGGATAAATTGCGACGGTTACTTCGCCCCCACACTGAAAAGCTATCACTGAAACGACACGAAAATCGTCATGGCCAGAAGTACACATCATTTCCCCGAAGTGTTCATTTGCTATGTGTCGGAATAGGTTTGTTCGCAATTTTAGTGTTTTAATTCGCATTTCACAAATAAATAAACTATTTTCGATATTTTATTGCGTAGCAGTATTTTGGTTAGCCTGTAGGGTGCTTCAAAATCAACGCAAATTGAGAAGTAAAATATGCAACTATAAATTAAAAATGTCCAATAAGGTAATATTTGTTACCCCATGATTTCCAAACTTTGAAAAATGTTTCCTTTGATGCCTGGGTTACCAAATCCAAGTAAAGACCCAGTTAACTTGAGGTTAAGTTGTACCTTCTTGTACCTTCTTAACTTATATTCAACTGAGTGAAAACATATAGGGTTAAGAAGTCGTTCGTACTAAATTATCAAAGTGTCCTTTAATTAGCCATTTTACGTTAACAAATAGTCCATTAAGGTAAACCATGTTCGACTTAAGACAAATACTGGAATATTCGATTTTATTTAAGATTTTCTACTGAAATTTAACTTTCTTGCGTTAGTAATATTTCAAAACGAAGAGAAATTATAATAAATGGTTACCAATAATTTTTTTTTGGATATCGTTACCTGGTCTAAATAATCCAAAACAAAATATCGGGCATATTTCAGAACACATATTGCCCCGAAAATTGTCTTAATAAGATGGACCCATGAACACTTTCCACATTTAAAAACGGCTAACTGCGTGGCAAATTTTCGAGCGACTTTTGTTGACACGTTTAAACGCTTTGTTTTTGGCGAAAAACTCTCGAAATGAGATTTTAATACTGTTAGGGGAAAAATATGTGGGTTTAATCACATCAGTGAACCAGAATTTTAAATCGCACATTTATATTCAAAGTATATATCTTTGAACTCTTGGGTAAATATGTGTTAATGTGACACACCTGAGTAAATTATTTAATAAGTCTGAATTTACATTTTAATCTCCCCGAAAAGAAGATCACGTAATTGATCTTGCGCCGTGAAAACTGAATTTCTAGATTTCACTAATAGAAGAAATGTTTACTCTTTTAAATACATATCGAACTTTCTTGATTTCTGCATAAAATTTCTCTACAATTTTTCGTTGATTTTTATTTTACGCTGCAGTGCAAATTATTTCGCCCACTTTCGTTAGTCTAAGGGCTTGTGCAATTTTGAGATAATATTCAATTTTCAATCACAGATGTAATGTAAATACTTTATTGCACTCGTATTTATATGATTAACCAGAAAATTTCATACCGTAATACGTTCTATTCTTGTTCTTCTGTTTCTCTTTCATTATTATAGCCAGAGCTGGTAGCAAGCTGTATTAAAGAAGACACTGGGCCTTTTTTTACCGCTGTTGCAATTAACTGCGAAGACTTCTGACCGATGACATCACTGTGAAAATTCAACACATATTTCCCTGACATTCCTTACGTATTTTATCCTGGATTAACCTGAACGAAATAGAGCTGCGGTTATCGCTGATAACATGGCCAACTTAACAGACAATGGAAACCACACGACTCATGAAGCTTTCTATTGCTCTGTAGCGATTAGTGGAACACAACAAAGTACATTTCTTTCAACATTGAACATTCTTATATCTATCACTGCATTTTTTGGGAATGCTTTAATTATTGTCGCTCTCCGACAGGTTTCCTCCCTTCATTCGTCGTCAAAGCTTTTGTTTCGTTGCCTTGCCTACACCGATCTTTGCGTGGGCCTGATTTTACAGCCTCTTTACATTACATATTTACGGTCTGCAGAAAATTCCAAATGTTGTTACTATTTTGAACTCATTACGTACATGGTAGCTGCCGTTTTTTGTGGAGTGTCGCTATCGACGTTAACTGCAATAAGTGTGGACAGGCTTCTCGCCCTGTTATTGGGATTAAGATACAGACATGTGGTAACTTTGAGGCGAGTACAGGTTGTTGTGGTTTTGCTTTGGCTTTCTAACGGTGCCACGGCAATGACATACCTTTACAACGACATTCTTACTGTAGCTATCGTCTGTTCAGGACTGTTACTGTGTTTAGTAACCTCGACCTGCTGTTACACAAACATCTACATTACGCTCCATCATCACCAAGCTCATGTTCAAGTGCACGACGATGACGACCAAGAGGAGCCTAACAAAGTGGAAACACATATAAATATAACAAAATACAAAAAGACAGTATCGAGTGCAATGTGGGTGCAAATGGCATTAGCAGTTTGTTATCTTCCTTTTGGTATAGCAACGATGGTAGTTTATTTAAGTGAAGCTTATCCTCCATCCCTAGCACTGGTTTGGGAACTCACATTGTCTCTCCTTACTTTTAACTCTTCTCTTAACCCGGTTCTTTATTGCTGGAAAATCAGAGGAGTACGACAAGCACTAAAGAAAATAATAAGGAAGCTAGTCTGTCCTGTCAAGTTAACTGTACTATTGGCCTAGACTGCAAAGAAAATAATTATACTGAGAGCATGTTAATCACAAAAGTGTTATCGCACACATTATTTCTGAGTTCTAGGAAAAATAAATAAAGGAGCCAAAGTGTGAAAGTAGTAAGCATTTTCACTTTTCTTTCTTTTTAACTATTCAGTCAGGTCTGCATGATTAGAGCCGAGTTTCTCTCCAGAAAATCGTTCCAATTTCCAAAATAAGAGGTAAAGAACACAAACAAAGCATGCTACTTACAAATGAAATGTTTATGTAGACAACATTTCTGAGTTCTAGAAAAAAAACTAAACGAGCTTGAATGTAAAAGGAGGAAACATTTCTTTTTATTTTATTCTTTGCTATTTAGTCAAATCTGGAAAGAATCAAGTTTCTTTTGAGAAAATCGCCTCAATTTTCCAAATGACTGGTAAAGAACACATATTAGATCAGCAGTGGGCGTTGTTTTGATGTACTCATTACAAATTTCAGGAGCAATAACAACAATAACAACAACAGTCCTCATTGACTTGCACTTAGAGGTGAGTAATATATACATTACAAGTTGATTAAAGAAAATAATAAGAAAGGTAATTGCCGATTGCAGCCTAGAGGCTAAAGGAATCGCAAGGTTTTCGAGTTAGCCCTAAGAACTTTTTATTGTTAATTTCCATCAAAAACGAGAGCGGCAAAAAAGAAAACTAGATGATAGCATTATAATTCAAATTTCGTAGAGTATTGTAATGTTTTACTTCTTTGGTAATGAGGAAATTGATGCCAGAGGTCAATTGCCTGATGAGAGAACATTTGTTTTCCAATGCAAACTTGGACGAGGTATTAAATGCTGCCAGTGGTTCTGTCGGACGGCATCTCATTGGAGACACTCTAACAGAGAGGTTTAAATGCAAATACGGTTGTGATACTTTAACAGCAAGCTGCTCTCACCATGAACTTTTCGTCATGAAAAGTGACATCAGCCTTCGAGGTCAGGTTAAAAAGGTTCTATTGATTTTGGTCAATAGGAGCTCACATAACCTAGTCTACTCAATATAAAATTTTGTTTTAAGTTATAATGATAGGTAATTATAGACAAACTAAGTTGTGAGTGCAAATTACAAAAGGTGACGTCAGCGTTTCTCTCCTCATACATGATGTTTCTCAGTTATTAATGAGTGAAGAATAATGGTGATTTACATTTAGGGAGAATTCAAAGCCGCTTACTTCCTGTATAACAGGTGTTTGGTTCGGCGAAGAAAGTCATTTATAGATCCTGAGAGAAAAAGGAACCGAAAAAATCTGACCACAAAACAAAAAGGTAACAGTACATTCGAAATAGTGCCCTGATCATGAATTCTAAATATGCTGGTGAAAACAATGAAAAATTGCGTTTACGGGACGTAGGAAAAATCACAATATTTTGTCAATATTTTAGCTGAAACGACCCACGAAAATCGCCGGTAGCTTTTACTTAACATCATCGATCAGTTCTCAGACGAGTTTCTTTTGCTTAGGGTCGGGATAGGTATACGAAATGTTGGATCTTCGTAAAAGATTTGCGTTCGCGCGCTTCGATCGCGAGAGAAAATCGAATATTCCTACGCGGGTGCAATGACTCGGCAGACATTAATACAATCGCCAAAGGAGCCCTTATTCAATACGCAAATTTTAGGGCTCTAAGGTTGAGAATTGAGAAGACCAAGCATTAAGATCAGACGAAATTACCATGATATGTAAGTGAACTTCGATTGGCAAACTGTCAATTTTTTCTTTACTCGTTGGACTCAAACAACTGCAAAGCCTTCGCTTTTCAACGGTACCGTTTTGCTAAATACTGACTGGGAATGGTACATTAGTTTATATGAGGTTTAAAGTTTTTATATGTCATTATCTGCAAGAAAATGATGAATATAATGTCGTATCCTGAGTAAATAATTCTCTTTTTTACTTTCGTTCAAACGATTGCGCTCCATCTTTTAAAATCAGTACATATGCGGAGTTGAGCTCGAGTTAATAAACGTTTTAAGAAAATCATTCCATTTCTACCTCATGCTGTTCGTTGAAAAACACTCGAAATCACTTTGTATTAAAGAAACAAATATATTAAAAAAGACAATGATACTAAAGCCAATTGTCGTTTGTAATTCAGTAAATATATGACATTGAATATTCACGTTCACCTGAGTAAATAATATTATTCCCCTCTACTCTCGCGGCAATGGCAAATATTATTTTGATGTTAGTTTCCTGAATTAAAATCTCTGTTTCAATAGGTAATTTTCCTAATATACTGCAGGTAGCCATTCTACTCTTTAGCGAGAATTAGACTTTTAAAATTTTAAAAAATATATAGAGAGGATAATACATGGGCGCGCGTAGATATGGAATATATCTTCGAGTGTTCAACTCGATATCTCACAAGTGGGCGCAGCGAACGAGTGAGATATAAAGTTGAACACGAGATGAGATATTCCATAACTACAAACAACCAGGTATTATTTTGTTTATTATATAGACATACTGATAACGACTTTTTTGACGATTTTTCGAAGATTTCCTACCATTTTCCGGAGATTTCCGAAGGCTACACGAACGTGTCCGAACAATTTCCGAAAATAACCGAAGATTGCCGAAGACTTTCGAGGAAGATCCGAAGATATTTCGGTCATACAACAACAAATTTAAGTACAGTTTAAGGGTTAAACATAATATCAGTGAAGTAATCGATATCTTCGCTAGTGAGGATATGGAAAATAAGGCCCGGTTCATACGTCGCATTTCTGCCGTGTCGAATTCAATTCAATTAAGTGCGGCAGAAATGGGACTGTGGATTTATATGTCGCACTTGTGTCGCACTCAACTCAGAATTTATACTGTCAGGTATGTTGGCTAGCGGAAAATGTTTTAAAGTATTCAATATGGCGGACGAAAATGCTGAGCAACAAAGACTAATTTTGCGAAAAATTGTCCGCCAATGGAACGAGAAGGAGAAGGCTGACAACGGAGCAGTGTGTGTTGCAATATTTTCAGGTTGCATCGGGTCGAGAATGGCCAAGTTTCTTCTTTTTCTTTGACGGGAAAACGTTTACGCTTGCTCAATACATTAACATAATGTATGCATTAGGTGCGACACGGCAGAAATGCAACGTCTGAATCGGTGTCGCATTTCTGTCGGATAATGCGAGAAGACCAGTCGAACGTGCGACAAAAATGCGGCAGCCGATTCAGACGGCGAATTTCTGTCGAATTTAATTCGTTGAATTGAATTCGACAAGGCAGAAATGCGACGTATGAACCGGGCCTAAGCCACCCGAGTCCCGGATGTGCTTTCGTATGAATTTTTCTAGTGGTGTACATTCCAGTAAAACACTTGTGTCTATATAATAAATATCATTATTGTTATTATTTTTTGAAAAGCAGAATTATTGTTGTTATTATCAAACGAGTATGATGGGTTATTTCAGTCTTTTTTTATGCACTCACAACTTATTCATCCTTGATTATATTTCTTAGGTGGCTGTTGAGTTCAGGTGAAAGGAAATACTGTTTTCCACGGACGGCAGAATAGTGTAACGAGCCACTGGCAAAGGAAAATAATCAATCCACAACATCTTCCTTGCTATTCTGGGTATTTTAACAGACCTATTTACCTACGGAGTAAAACAGAGAACTTATCGAGAAATCATGGCCAATTTAACAAACGATGGAAACCAAACAATTTATCAAGAATCCTTTTGCTACAAAGGGGCAGTAGATGAGATACAGCAAAAAACGTTTCTTTTAACATTAAATATTCTTATATCCGTGACTGCATTTCTGGGGAATGCTCTGATCATTGCTGCTCTTCCAAAGGTGTCGTCTATTCATTCGTCTTCAAAGCTGTTGTTAAGTCGCCTTGTTTGGTCTGATCTCAGTGTGGGCTTCATTTCAGAGCCTCTATACATTACATTCCTACTTTCTCCGGCCGATACATTACTATGTTTCTATTCTGATATCATTAATACTACCACAGCTGTAGTATTCGGCGGAGTATCGTTCCAAACTATAACTGCAATAAGTGTGGACAGACTTCTCGCTTTGTCGTTGGGTCTGAGATACAGACAGATTGTAACTATAAGGCGAGTGAGAGTCTTCGTAATCATGTCTTTCCTTTTGAGCAGTGCCGCCTCACTAACATATCTATTCAACGAACTAATTCATACCTTCATCACCTGTGTAGGACTGTTAATCTGTGTGGCAGTCTCCACCTTCTGTTACACGAAAATCTATCTCACGTTACACCATTATCATTCTCAAGTACAAGACAATATTCACCAAGAACCACCGAGTGAGGGAGGAACTCCAGTGAATATAGCACGATACAGACAGACAGTATCCAGTGTACTATGGGTCCAGATGTCATTAGTGGCCTGATATCTTCCATATAGTATAGTAACAATTTTAACTACTGTACTCAAAACGTATCCACCATCTCTTGCCCTCGTTTGGGAACTAACCTTCGCTCTCCTGATGTTCAATTCATCTCTTAATCCGATTCTTTATTGTTGGAAGATCGCTGGAGTGAGACAAGCAGTAATTGAGACAATCAGAAAATGTTATCATTTATCAAGTTAGTTGTGCTGTGAACGCAAAACTACAGGAACTTGTTACTTACAAAAGAGTTGTTTTTATTGCTTTTTTGGTCTTTCAGCTTATGGCATAAAAAATAGAAATGGTAACTTATTATCACGAAACTGGGATATCAGAGATGATTTATTTATAAACAACCTTGCTAAGATTAAGTTCTATGCGGTTTCCATACTTGCGCTATTTGGAGACATTTTTCACTTAAATGTAGAGCTTTGGACGGAGACGTCCTCCCCGAGGGGCAATAACGTCGCGGCCAAAGGATAATAGCAACATATGTCACAGAAATTTGCTATTAAATCGAAAAGTTATCACTCGAGAGCTTCACCACATTAAAATTAATACCTTATCTAGTGTATGGCCTGTTCACCTAGCAAGTACTTAAAAAAGGCTTCCTTCGACTCACCTCATAGCCTTCAAAATTTATAAAACGAAGAATGCTGTCGAGCTTCATCTTTGTAAAACATCAGCTTCCCAGAGGGTCTTAATTTAATGAAACTAAAAACTCAGACGCATTTTTTTCTCTTTAGTTACTATTATTATTATCATTATCGTTATCATTAGCATTAGCATTAGCATTAGCATTAGCATTAGCGTTATTTTAGTATTGTCATTTTCGAATATGTCAACGTTACATGAAAAGCGCCAATAAAGAAAATTTATAATAACAGAGCGACATTTCAATTTATATTTTCGTAAACTTTGGCTTTGGCTGATAGTTTTCAAAAATAACTTCGCTATTATTTACCTTCTGTAAGACTGAAGAAGATTCCGTGGAGAATTAGACGTTTTTGTATAGAGCAACTGTAGTTTTTTGGAAAGAGTGTCATCATGGCTACTCATCCATGAAAACGAAATCTTAAATTTCTCACTTATGGATGTTTTGTTTCGTAAATCTGATATTGATAAAGACCTTAGGGTAATCAACCACATTGTTTTGCTTGGAATTTTATCTATAGGTGTAAGCTTGATTATACAAAATCATTCTTAGAAGTTTTTGAAAGCTAAGTTGAAAGCAACTCTAAGCATAGAATTTTATATTGTCGGTAAAAAGGGTAAACTCGTACGACATTAAAAAAATCAAGTAGGATTCCTTTATTCCTGGATTAGTATAAGTAACTCCTCTTTCTATTCTATCACTAGCATAACTATATAATGTTTCGTGTAACTTATATTCGCAGCCAGTTTTGGCACTTTGTTCACTAAGCTGGCTGTTCTTTTCCCCCCGAACTCTCCACAGTAGTGCGTACTGCAGTGTTATTGTAATGTTATTATTGTGGGTAATGTTAGTATAAATTGTAAGATATGCCAGTATCTTAAGTAATGTCGATATTGTAAGTGATATTAGTATTGCAAGTATTGTTAGCATTGTAAGTAATGTTAGTATTGTAAACGAATGTTTGCATTGTGGGTAATGTTAGCATTGTAAGCAATGTTAGCATTATAAGTAATGTTAGTATTGTCAGTAATGTAAGTACTGTAAGTAATGTTAGTATTGTAAGTAATGTTAGTATTGCAAGTAATCACGGTAAGTATGGTAAGTAATGAAAGTATGGTAAGTAATGTTAGTAATCTTAATAAATCTTTCGTTTGGTGACTCAAGCAAATTAAGGCAAGGGCTTCCAGTTATTCACCCGAAAAGTTAGGGGGTAGTCTTTCTTTTGAAGCTTCAGTTGAAGCAGCATGAAACTTTGCCAGGTCAAAAGGTTGTTAGATTTTGTCAATTTCGCGTGTCGAGAATATGCAAATTAGGTCATGTGACCTCTTAAAGCCGCAAAATCTCTTACATTAAATGGGAACATTTTTTTTTCATTAAAAGGTGATGTTTGTTTCATGATTTTAGGGCCATTAGGTACATCGTTACTACGCTTGGAAAAGTTTAGCTATTTTGAAACAAAAATTTAAAACGACACATCACTTTTATCGGGGGACTGGGTACTAGCAGAAAAAACCGTTTACTTCCAAAATCAATAAAATATTCAACAATTGTCAAGCATAGTTCCTTTGCTGTTGCCATTAGGACTTGTCTTGTACCGGTTGAGTTGAAACCTTCTTTTAATAAACTGTTCCCATTTTGTTAGCCGTATCAAGTCACGTTACCTAATTTGCATAAGTGCGACAAGTCAAAATGATCACTCAAGGAGAAGTATTTGTCTACCAAAATTTTGTCTTGTTATGAACGACGTCTGAGAAGGTAGACGACCCCCTCACTTTTTTGAGGAAAATTAACTGCTGACCCATGTCTTAAATTACCTGAGGACATTTTCGTTGCCGTTGCCGTCCTGGTTGCTTACGGGTCCCTATTTAATAAGAATTTGGCTGAACGACTATCATCAGTATAGTAACGCTTTGTTCTTTTGTTTGTTTGTTTGTTTGTTTGTCTTGGGCAAGATGGTCATTATGATAAGCCCTGCCTAATAAATGAATTTCGCCTTCACGTTTAAGTACTCTTTCCCCCTGAACCTAAATACATGCATTCAATACTTTCCAACGCTTGAGTAAATATAATATACATTTTAATCTTTAAAAAACGACAGCCATCTCGTAGCATATATGTCATGGCAAGTTTAACTGCTTTTCATGTTATTCGCGGGCTATTACGCTTATGACAGTCTTTGAATTGCGGCTAGCATTTTTTGCTGAAAGGCAGGCTAAATGTAGACTAATTGTAATCACATGAAGATATGATATCCTCACAAGAAGATATGATATTCTCACATGTGAAGATATCATGTTTGATAACATTTCTCTTTTGTGCCATTAACTACACTTAAATTTGTTGGTGTATGATCGAAACATCTTCGGATCTTCTTCGGTCGTCTTCGGCAATCTTCGGAAAGTGGTCGGAAATCTTCGGAAAATCGTCAAAAACGGCGTCATCAGCATGTCAACATAATAAAAAGAACATTACACGGTGGCGAGAAGATATGAATTTTATGCTCGACTGGCAAGAACTATATCTCACGAGTGAGCGCAGCCAACTATGGCTGAACTGGTCCGCGATGAAAAGAAAAAATTCTGATTGGTCCCCTTAGCGGTCTGAATTTATATCCTTATATGATTATTAACTGAATCATATTTTTGGACTGAAACGAACCATTCTTAATTTCTAGTTCAATGCTGTTTTGATGATCTTCTTTCTCCCTTTTCAGTTTAAGAAAAAAGTGGTATTGAAGTAAGAATACGTCACTCAGAGGAAACACATGGAAATTGACGTCTGCGTGTCAACTTCAACATCTGAGGTGATGACAGTATTACTTCCATCTTCGCCCTTATCAAAGGTTGATATGTAAGAAAAGATGCTATCTTGTGTGAATGTACGGGTCGTTTTCAAAACTAATAGAAGACATAAAAGTTATTTCTGCCAGGGTCAGCGTTGGGTATGACCTTGGCATGTTTCTTTAAGATTTTGGCCTTGCTTAGCCCCAGCTTTTTTATAGAAAGGTCGTAACTTACAATATCTAGTAATACCTGCATTAAAATTAGCGGCATTTCAACAATTACGATTTTCTATGATCAGGAAAGACGCCCGAATTCATCTGTAGCAGGCTTCAGTTTCATCCGTCATCAACTCTTAAGATAAAAACGGAACAAAAACCAGAACAACTTGAACAAAGTTTTCAACACTGATGTACATTTAAGACCATTTAGGGATATGTTATTAGCAGTGCTGGAAAAGAGTTTAAGTTTTATTTCCGGATTGTGTTCTTCAATCATAGCCGCGCATTCATTCGGCGGAAAGATCTGCTCCAGTTAAATACTTTCACATGTGATCCACGCCGGGCAAAAACTGAATGCCAACAGATCTTTCTTGAACAATAAAGAATAAAGACTGAGAGACTTGCAGTAAGTAATCAGAAAGGCTATCAAGCTTCACATATAAAAGTGCGAAAATGGGTGTATGAACGTACTTGGAAAAATTGAATACATCGTCGGTTCATAGAGCTGGCCCTTTTCACGTTTTACAATGTCGTGCAGTCATAAAACTATAGAGTTATAAATAGCTCTTCGTAAAGATCACAAGAATGAAGCCAAGCCGATAACTAATTATAGAGTCTATACTCTAGACTGTGTATAATTTGGAATCGACAATAAAACTGATTCAACACTATACCATGTGGCACATTGGGGGTGACTGTTCGCTAAATTAACAAATTGCGTGCTTGAGTTGAGGTAATCCTTTCAAATAATTCATGTTCGGCTAGAAACATTGAGAGAAATAGAGTAGAATTTTGAAATTCACGCTGTTAGACTACTATATCTCTGAAGTGTTATTAGCCCCGGTGTAAGACTGATAAGTTGACAGATTCGCTTCCCGCTTCCTAAATTAGTTTATTTTCTTTAATATGGTTATTATACCACCAGAGGTTCAATATACATAAAACCACAAGCGTCAAAACAAAGTGAAGAATGGATATTAATTAAAAGCGTTCCCTTCTTTAATATGTTCCTGTTAATTGCTCTGTGTATACCTCGTTATTAGTTGGCTTTTTCGGCTTTTTTTTTAGGTCACCACAAAATCACAGAAGACTTAAATACTTCACGGTGAGATTTGTCTCCGGGCGTGATTAGTTGCTGGCCGCGGCTTACACTGAAGCCAAACGGACTTATTATTCAGTTCATGAACTGATATCCGGACCTATACAGTACTTATTATTCACCACATTAAGATTTCATGACTTTTATGTTTTAGTCAAGATTTACTCCGAGCACAGCAAGATAACATCTGTCAATGTTTGTGTAAGACTCCACTTGAATCTGTCAGCTTGTTTTGAAAAAATAAAACATAAAGTGATAAATTATTTTCTGTTCGGGATTATTGTTTACGCGATCGGTATGATAACGAGTCACTTTGTTCATTTCAATGGCCTCCTTATGCTCTAGTAAAGTTCAAGTTGCTCAGATCTCCAATCTTTAAGCACGGAAACCGCTCGGCTGCAAGGAAAGATCGGTCAGTGAAATCTCGTTGTTGAGATTGTAGACTGAAAAAAAATTAGAATTGAAAAAAGAACACAGCTGCAAGTCAGCACGTACTACAGACACGTTTGTCGACAGATACGGAAAAACATGAATTTCGGCAAATCTAGTATTTCCAGAGGAATGTTTAAAAAATCACCGTTAATGACTCTTTGGAAAACTCGTTACGAGAAAATAAAGGCGACTTCCTAAGTTGAGTTCCACTACTCTGTACCCATATTCGTAAAATGCCGGAATCAGTGGAACCACGATTTAACGAACCTCTTTGGAACGAAGTCCTCGGTATGACGAACGATATTCCTCACCCCAGTAGTAAAATAAAATACATGGAAAAGAACCTTGATACAACGAAATCTCGTTATAGACGTTATGGCGAACATATTTTGCCAGTCCCTTGCCCCTTCGTTATATCTAGGTTCCACTTTATGTTTTTTTTTTTCCATTAGGCTTATGAGTATTCAGTCCACTGCATTGTTAAGGACGTCTAAAATTTAATCAGCGCAACGTTTCAGAACTTTACGAATTAAAATGGCAGATATACCTCTTGTTTGGAACGAATTCTGTTCTCACTGACTCGTGGTTTAATTAATTAACTTAAGTGAATTTTTTCGTACACGTTTCGTAAGTAGATGTTTGCCGTCGAGGGAGAAAAGGTCAATAGTTACTTTTCCCAATCAGATTAATTTCAAAATACCGCCTCTTCAAAATAACACTACCGTTTAGGGTGTTGAGTTAATTACCACATTTATTTCCTTTTTTCTGCACGTCCCAATGCCTGTGGTCCCTGCTTTCACTCGTTTATTGAATCCGCCATTACCTATCGCAAAGGGCAAATCTAAAAATAAAAGAGCACGAACTCGATCCTAAATAGAAAATGTTACAATCTCTTTTTCTTATCAGGGTATGTTTCGTAAGGTATTTTTCGGTTTTTTATAGATGAGCATCTCTAGTCCCAGGTTTCTTTCTAGATAGCCACACCCTACTGACTTTTTCTCCATTATATAAAGTCTAAATGCGAAAAAAATTCAATTTACTTGCTACTAATCGATTTGAGTGTTATTTAATTGACTGATTCTTCAATGTCATCAAGTTAGTCTATGAGCTAATCTTGTTTAAGAAACATCTCCGTAGTAAAAGGTGAGTTGTGACGTAAATATAGATTCCATTTTCCAACGCTGGAGCATTCAAATCATTTATGGAATGATAACAGAATCCAGCCCGACCAACCGAATTTAACGGACCGGCCATGAAACAAATCTCTCAGAAATGCATGCTTGAGTTATTCCAAAATTAGATAATATTTTTATTCTAACCTGTTGACTTCTGGAACACCGTTAGGGGCAAGTATATTTTAATGAGCTGCCATTAATAAATGACTTAATTATTGTGGAGAACAATTGAGAAGCGGCACCGTTTCTATAGTTGAAATACCGCTTTTGTTCTTAAGACAGCGAATAGAATAAGCCTGTCTGTTTTCCCACCTACCCTCCCTACCAAACCTGAATAAATACGACTTTATTCATCAAAGCCTGTGAAGTCAATGTGTATTTCTACAGTATTGTGTCTCGATAGGCTTATTCTTGGTATTCACGTGACGTCATCATTCTCAAAAATCTAAAACTAAAGAGCCACCAAAGTTATTATCCTCATCAGGCGTAAGAGGCGGCAAATTTATATCTGTTAACAACCTTTCAGCTCAGTAGCTTGCTTCGTTTGAAAACAGGCATATTTTGAATTTCAGAGTTAAGGCGGTGTGTGACATAAAGCTATGAACGCGTTTGTCCAAAAAGATATGCTTACGTCGTGATTTTTAGGCTTTTTATTAGGAAAAGTGCTCATTTAAATGTTTGGTTCATCACTTCAGATAATCAGTCACCTAGATAGCTAAAGTAAGTTCCAGATGTTCACACTACTTTCGGGCCGCCATGTTGGTGTACCATGGAGGTACACCAGCATATGGCGGCTCTAACACTGGGGTCTGTAAATTTGTGGAAACTATTACGACCAATATTTAAAGTTTAGGAAAACGTACAGACCTAAAACTCGGAGAAGTGTTCTATTTATTTATCTCCTATAACATCATAATTTCTTGACTTATACACTGCATGGTTTTCCAATTTCTTTTTAACTAATAATTTCTTGAAATGATAACAATTGTAAACATGCCATTCCGATTGCGCTGATCAACGGTTTTCTCACAAAACCTGGAGCAGAAAAGTTTGGTGCGCTTTCCCAACCTTAATTCAACGTCTGGCGTTACATTTTTACTAACTGTCAGGATCTTTGATCTTTGAAATCAGTGTATCTTTTCAAACGTATCTTATAATCTTAACGCCTTACCACCAATGTTAGTTACTATACCAAATGAAATTTATGCCAGTAATGTAATTTGCACCAACAATGCAGTGCACACTGTCTTTTTATATCGCTCTGCCTTCAGTCCAAATTCTCTACTTGTTTATGCCGTCGAGACGGGTGATGACGGGTGATAACAGCAGCCCTATGCAAACGATAGTTACAATAATAATTTCATACTAAGTATATATAATTGCTACACTGCTTAAAGCCAAAACAGAATAACAAATAGCCGAACCAACAACAAAGCAAGAAGTCTGTCAACACTTACTGCATGCAGTCAAAGTAAACATCGATAGCCCACAAAACATTACAGCCGCTACATTAGCAAAGATTTCTAATAGTAACAGAGTTTGGTATGTTATTCTGGAGAAATTAGGTATGGAATGTTAAGAGGCTGTAAAATCAAGCCCACGCAAAGATCGGTGGAGGCGAGACAGTGGAAGAGAATTAAGTTTTGACGAGGAATGGAGGAAAGACACCTTCGGAAGAGCGGCAATGATCAGGACATTGCCCAGAATTGCAGTCACTGAGATAAGAATGTTTAACGTTGCCAGAAATATACTTTGACGTATTCCACCAAGCTTTGCTGAGCATAGGTAATCTTCAGTAGATGTATAGACTCTGTCTCTAGTTGATTGGGCCATTTTCATCTCTATCATCAAATTGAAGAAGACACATGTTACTTTAATAGGTTCTTCGAATTCATGATGACCATTGCATCTGTTTGCCCCAAGTAGTGGCAACAGGACTGTATATTGACTTGAACGTGCCTTCGCCTATGGGATATCTAAAATAAAAGTATAAAAAGATATTGAAAGATTTAAATGCAGTATAATCATAACTATAAAAAAATTGACTAGGAACAGCACAATTTTCGTTGCACTCCAATGTAAACTACTAATTTTGAACCTTATGGTGTTTCTCGTCTTCTGCACATTTGCAAAGAAATACCCCTATGAGAGAAAGATATTTCCCACGAAGAAAACCAAATTAAAAGACCGTTCCGTGATCTTTTTGTCGAAACAAAAATGCAATATTAAATTATCTGAGGTAAAAATATGATGAAATCATTTAACACATATTTGCTCAGTATTTTGAAAGATAGACAGTTTGAATCTAATTACACATTTGACTGATTGAAAAAAGTGCATGAAGTGTCATGTAGACTAAATGTAGACTAATTTATCAATTAGTTACCACTCGGTAAACCACTGAGTTTTATATAATAAATCTAATTACGTAATTCACATTGCTGCATAGATTTAAGAATTTTTGAGTGAAGAAAATATCTTAGTTTTGGTAAAATGGTGGACATTTCTCTTTCCCTGGTTATTCTTTTGAGCAAAATCAGCCACTATTTTGCTGGCTTCTTGGCCGAGTTTCAGTGCCAAGGCGTCAACTATGTAGACGGGCACACTGGTTTGATTTGTTTTTAGAGAAAAGCCTGGTAAACTCCTTGAAAAGCCATCTTAGGTCTTGCCGGGGAATAAACGCAACCAGCTTGCCTTTGTTATGTCGCAAGCTTGAAGTAGAAAATTATTTGGAATATTTCTATTACTCTTTTCTCTTACACAATATAGCTTATTGCACAGAATTTCTAACAGTAAGAGCTATAATAAAGTGTATTATTATCGTTTGTCTCACGATGTAGTCACTTAATTCGTCGACATGAGCGTTGCTCTCGCAAGCTCGCACGCTATACCAACCATCTCACCTTTCTCACAAGGTGTATTAAGAACCACATTGTTCAAAGAGATCTGCAAGTTCGGCCGCCAGTTCCCACCAGAGGCGCACGCAGAGTCGCTGAACTAGCATCCACGAGATTCCTGAGGGAAAGAATCAGACTGACGCAGAGAGCCAAGGCAGATACGAAGAAAGAAGCCGAATCAACAGCACAGAGCATAACATCTGCTCTTTCTGCGGATGACGCTGCAGAGGTACTCGACAAGGTTAAATCCACTACCCAGCGAGTCTTTAATACCACCAAAGACCGTCAACAGCGCAAGTTTGAGAAACTTTTGCGAGAGAAACAGTCTTCTGTTTCTCCTACAACTTTTGTTGACAAAACAAAGTGGGTTATCAACTTGTCATCCGGGACCCTTAACGAAGCTGAGGTGTCCCTACTGAAGAAAGGTCTAAATTTCGCCGTGACTCCTACGAGCGTCCCAGCCACCGGGATCATCGCCAAAATTGAGTCAGAAGTCAGGCCACTAGATGCGGAGCGAGCAGACACAGTCAGGAGATCCGTCAACACCATCCTTCAACAGGCACAACCACCCACGCCCAACATCACGAAGGAACAGCAGGAGGCTCTTAAAAGCTTAAAAGAGGACAACTCAATCATGGTCCTTCCGGCCGACAAAGGACGCGCTAGCGTAATCCTGGACGCTGACACATACCACGCAAAAATGTCAGCGCTAATTGATTCCGGACCGTACCAGCTGCTCAACAAAGATCCGACAGACCGCTTGACCCGGAAGCTATCTGAGAAGCTGCTAACCCTGAAACGGAGTGGACACATATCAGAGGCGGTTTATAATAAGATCAGACCTCGACACAAACAACCACCTAGGGTCTATGGTTTGCCGAAGATCCACAAGGCCGACACACCGCTTAGGCCAATTGTGTCGTGTGTCAACACCTTTGCATACGACCTGTCTGCTTTCTTGGCTAACGTATTATCTCCTCTTGCAGGTAACTCGAACTTCACAGTGAAGAACTCAACTGACTTCGCCTCCACCATCGCCAGTGAAGAGATCCAGGACCACGAGATCATGTTGTCTTTCGACGTAGAGTCACTGTTTACCAACGTACCGATCGAGGGCGCCGTACAAGCCGCCCTACAAAAAATGGAGAACGACGCAGGCCTGGCTGACCACACGACACTTACACCAGTTCAAATCGCGGACCTCTTGAATTTCGTATTAAGATCTACGTACTTCCAGTACAACGGATCGATTTACGAACGAGACGGCACAGCCATGGGGAGCCCTGTATCAGCGGTTATTGCTAATCTCTACATGGAGATATTTGAAGAACAAGCAATAGAGTCCGCACCTTGCAAGCCTAAGATCTGGAAACGCTACGTAGATGATACTTTCACAATCCTGGATCGGGATAGAGTTGACGTCTTCCTGCAACACCTGAACAGTCAACAACCATCAATCCGTTTCACCATGGAAATCGAGAACAACAACAAGATCGCCTTTCTCGACACGTCAGTTTACAGAGAACCTGATGGCCGCCTTACCACCAGTGTCTACAGGAAACCAACACATACTGATCAGTACCTAGCGTATGATTCACACCACCCTCGTTCAGTAAAGCGCGGTATTGTGAAGTGTCTGTACGACCGGGCTAAACGTCTCGTCACCAAACCATCAGTAATCGCTGGAGAGAAGAAACATCTGTCATCTGTACTTGTTTCTAACGGATATCCCTCCTCTTTTGTACAGAAGATCACAAAGGCACGAACAACCCCAAGAAGAGAGCCTGTCGCGGAATTTAAATCCACCGCCGTTTTACCTTATGTCCAAGGAGTTTCGGAGTCTCTTCGCCGCTGCCTAGAACAACAAGGCATTCGCACCGTCTTTAAGTCCGACACGACACTTCGGTCACACTTAGTGCGACCAAAGGACACCGTCAACCCGGCTAAACAAGATGGTGTTGTCTACAGGATTCCCTGTGAGTGCGGCAAAGTCTACATCGGGGAAACAGGGAGATCTATGCAGGAGAGGATCAAAGAACACGACAGGGATATACGACTCGCCCGAACCCAGACCTCCGCCGTTTCTGAACACACCCACGAGACCGGCCACTATCCTATCTGGAATGAGGTCAAGTTTATTGATCGAGATCCTCACTGGTACACACGTAGGGTCAAGGAAGCTATTCACATAAGACTTCACCCTAACAACATCAACAGGGATAGTGGAATTGAAATTCCTGAAGCATGGATACCCACGATCAAGAAACACAACAACAGGAGAACGGTACAACAGCGGACCACTGAGGGAACAGCTACTCGCCGGAATAATGGAACAATAGGAGGATCGAAATGCACCAATCACAGCCGACCTTTGTGATATAAATGATACCGTGCAATCAGTCGACCTTATCGCCTGAAGAAGACTAGCAGTAAGCAGTCGAAACGTCGCGATCTACATCTCAAGTGACTACATCGTGAGACAAACGATAATACACTTTATTATTGCATCTACCACGATGAATAACAACGACAGTAAGAGCTATTTGCCTATTTCTTTTCTCCACCTACGTTTTTCTCCTCTCGTCACAGTTATATACTACACTACAATGTCATGCAGTTTACAGCCCATCAAGCGTCACAGCGTAATTACTTTTAATCCTGGCTCACCATCAACGATGTCTAACTTCTATGTTGTCAAAAGGTTTTCAAAAAAGTAGACACTGCCAGTCACTGAGCTACAGAGAGAACATGGTAAACAAGGCCATTAATTAGGGTCACATTGAATTCTCAGCCTTCCCAGTAATTATCTCGCAACATGGAATAATATCAGGAGAGAAAACTATGAAAGTAATACCTGACTAGAACCCTACTAAGAAAACTGTCTGACTTTGTTCTTGCCATCAAATAACTTAAAGGGGCTAGGTCACGCTATTTTAGGTAATTTTGTTTAATTTCGTTAATTATGAGCTCTAAACGTCAAATTGGCAGAGTAAAAGTCTTTCATTTGCAAAATCAAGCCCACATAACAACTGAGAATGATTTTCCAGCTGTCAGTAAATGACATTTTGATATACACTGATGTAAATTTGAAAAAAGATGGGCCGACGTTTTTCAAATTTACCCAAATGCAATCCATTTTATCCTCTCCAGTATTGTCCATCCATGACCCTTCCTGGCTTTCCTGGGTTTTGTTTGAGATCTTCTATAGTTTTGAGCCGTTTTTGTGATATTTTACTTAATTCTATGACCATTTGAACAGTGCTGAAATTGCCTAAAATTGCGTGACCTAGCCCCTTTAACAGTTTTCATATAAAGTTGTGCTAGGTCGACAAGTTTTACCAAACTCTCACGGGTCAAGAACAAAAACTTCATTGTCATGTTGTATGCAAGGGGGCATAGCTCAGTGGTAGAGCATTCGACTGCAGATCGAGAGGTCACCGGTTCAACCCCGGTTGCCCTCTTAAATTGGGTTTTGGTTTATTTTTCCCCCGGCTTTTTCCTAATTAGCAAAGTGGTTTACGGCCACTGTGTTTGGTAAACCACGGTGTTGTGTTTTGCTCAATAAAGAGAATATGCTCTTTTATCTCACTTAAGCTTCAATGAACTGGAAAACCATTTTCAACTTCATGAATCGGAGTCGGTAATAACCAAACACTTAAGCCAAGCTACAATCAAAGCCTTAATGAACAAAATTTTACAAGGTGTGAGGCTGATCAAGCGTTCTTTTCAATACAAGTGTGACCAAATATTTCGGTTGTGGAAACTAACTTTCACCAGTGTTTGAGAAATCTTAGTCCAGACGGAATGAAATGGTTTCATCATAGAGGAATTAAACAATTAGATTATGAGCTCGAGATTTCTATCGCGTGATAGTTGACGAGGGCGCAGCCCGAATAAACTATCTGCCGACGCATAGAAATCAAGAGCGAATAATCTAATTGTTTTAGTATAAATCTACTAGACGTTCAAGACTGTCTAAATCCTCTTCACAGATACCTCGAGAACACAAAGAAGCGGCAGTCATTTTGTTAACAAGGGCACACTGCTACGCTACTCACTATCTATCACAGAATAGATAGTGAGTAACGTAGCCAATCAGAGAACGGCATTCGTGATAGCACGTTAGTAGATTTATACTAAAATGTGATAGACCACAGTTTGTTATTGTGTTATTGATAAACGACAATAAAATAGAGGCATAAAGAAAATTTGCACTGGCCGGGAATCGAACCCGGGCCTCCCGCGTGGCAGGCGAGAATTCTACCACTGAACCACCAGTGCTTGTCTGAACACCATTTCTTGTGATAAGAGGACTGTTGGGTTGGTAACAAGCTGAAAACTACTAATACGTAGATAGGAAAAGACCCCTCTGAAGTTAATCCCTGGCCAAACGGACTCGCAAGTTGTCGAAAGTAGCCGCACTTGCAAAGCCTTGCGTAGGGTGGCCAAACGTACTCGCAAGTTTCCTCGCAAGCATACGCAAGTCGCCAAAAACCCATTCCAAGGCAGACATATCCTGTGTCTCATTGGCTAAACGGTTGCTTTAACAGCAAATGAACGTCACTCAACTTGCGTTGATTTTGTTTTGGTGGCCAAACGGTGAAAAACTTGCGTCGACATGCGTGCAAATTTGATCTCGACCAAAGTGAGCGCAAGTCATGATCAACGCAATTCAACGCAAGCACACGCAAGCCCACGCCAACTAGACGCAAGTTGAAAATTTGGGTCCACTTGCGAGTCCGTTTGGCTAGGACTTTAGAACAATTATAGCAGTTAAGTTGTTTTGAGCGTCGAAGTAATTCACATTTGCACCGTTCTTGGTTGAGTTACTACGCTAAGTGATTGGCTTAAAGAATTCGCGCCACTTTGTCATCCAGTTTTTTTGGAAAACTAATTCAGTACCCTGTTTAACTTGTTGACGTTGTGTTTTGCTTAATAAAAGTAATATGCTCTTAATTACACTTAAGTTTCACTGAACTCTTTCACCTTCATGAACTTGAGTAGGCAAGAACCAAACACTTAAGGTAACTTACTACAGTTTGATAGATTATAACAGCCCAACTTCTAACTCTTTTCAAAAATGTTCCATGATGCTTTTCCTTTCTCTATTTACTGTTTACTTAAGGCTGTTACCATTCTAAGTGAAACTTGAACAATTAAACGGCAACAAATGGCAAAAACGAACGACCGAGTACCTAAGGAGAGACTGGGAACTAGTAGGTTAAATCACCTTTTTCTCAAAATCTACCCGTATGACCCCACCTCAAAATTTCAGGAATTAGCAATTAGCTCTGGTTTAACATTCATGCAAAGTAAAATAAAAATCTGAAAGACAGATTTTTCGCAAACTAAGAAAATGTGAAATCCAAAATAGCCCAAAATCGGTCTTACAGATTTTTTAAAATTTTGGCTCTAAACGTGATTCACCCCTATAAATCAACTGCGAAAATTTCATCATGGGTTGTATGGTAGGTTTTCGAGCAATTCTCGATCAAATACTGGCTTCTACAACCTTGGACGAGAATTGAATTGCGTACGCCCTTCATTTAAGAGCGCGCTCATGTGACGCCATGAATCGCGTGCGAGAAAGTAAGAGCAAATTAGAGCTCTTTTACCGGTTGTTTATCGAGCTTTTTTGTAATATTTTTTTGGCCCTAGGCTTAAACCCATGTTTGAAAGGAGTTTGAAACCATTGCTACGCATACTGAAGTGATTTAACGCCTTTCAAGTGCTGAAGTGATTTTCGTTTCTTCTTAGGGTTGCTTGCGTCATTTTTGCACGCGCGATTGATACTGACCATGATGTCTGGCAGGCAATCATAGCGCGCGCTAGTGAGTCTCGGAATAACTGTAGTAAGCCACAGGTCAATCCTCAGTATTGCACTGCGCATCCTTTCTGCGCATAATTTCACGCGATTAAAAAATGGCGGCTTTCTCTTTACGGCTGAACCTCGCTATAGAGGTAAATCGTCATTTTCTCGCAAACGAGTTTGGTGACCTATTATTTTTTTCTTTTGTTTTGAATTGAGTAATAAATTTCTCTGTCTAATATAAATATGGACCAATTCTCAGTGTAGAACAAAAAACGATCGTCGGAAACGTGAATTTAGCAAGAAATCGTGACTACAATCATGGTGCTATTATAAGGATTTATAGATCGTTTTCACTGTCACGTAATAAATAAATAAATCAAAAACCACCCAGTGGAAAAAGCTATGAAATTATGATGTTATAGAAGATAACTAAATAAGCCACTTCTCCAAGTTTTAGGCCTGTGCGTTTCCCCAAACTTCAGATATTCGCAAATATTTACAGAGCCCAGTATGAAAACGCCATGTTGGTGTACCTCCGTGGTACACCAATATGGCGGCCGGTAAATAGTGTAAACATCTGGAACTTACTTTGGCTATCTAGGCGACTGATTATCAGTACTGATCAAACAAGCATTTACATAAGCACTTTTCCTAATGCTCTAACTTCTAAAAAGGCTCAAAATCATGGGATAAGTATATAGTTTTCGACAAACTCGATCATAGCCTTGTGTCACGTATCTCCATAACCCTGAAATTCAAAATGCTCTGGATTCCAAACGAAGCACGCTATTGAGCTGTAAAATTGTAAACAGATAGAAATATACCGCCTCTTGTGCCTGATGAGGATAAAAACTTTGGTGGCTCTTTAGTTTTGAATTTTAGAAAGTGATGACGTCACGTAAAAACGATCTATTGGGTGTAAACAAGGTGCTGTTGCTCCTGAACCAACGTGGGGACCCCTCATTTTTATTTCAAAATTTAAGTTCCTACAATATAACCAATCAATAGGCAAATTTTCACAAAAATCTCAGTGCGGGTTCTATTTCAGTGGAATGAACTTAAGCCAAGCCATAACTAACTATGGCCAAGCACAATCGAAGCCAGTTAAGATACGAGGCTGATCAAGCAGCTGGGAATGTCTTTCCGATACCGATATGAACCAGAATTTCGGTTTGTGGGAACCAACTTTCATCAGGGGCTGAGAAAGCCTGGTCAAGATTGAAATGCGACAGACGACACGCTGTTTATGGTAAACAAATATAAAATAGGGCGTAAAGAAACTTTGCACTGGCCGGGAATCGAACCCGGGCCTCCCGCGTGGCAGGCGAGAATTCTACCACTGAACCACCAGTGCTTGTCTGAGTACAACCACTTGTAGCGAAGACTCTTCTTTTGATAACAAACTTAAAACTGCAAATACGCAGATAGGAAAAGACCTATAAGTGAAACTGAACCCGCGTCACTTTGTCATCCAATTAGAATTAAAACCAAAACCAATCGTGACTCGCTCGCACACGTTTCCCGCGCTTTGCGTCAGCTACGTATGCATTTATAAAATACTTGAAATATTACGTGCGCTCTCATTGGTCGATAGATGTGTTTAGCCGAGAGCCGTGTGAACACGGTTGTGACGTTTAAGATTCGCGCGCAGTTTTGAGAAATATCTTATAAAAGCAATAAAGAGCTTTTTCCGTGTTTACATATAGCTTCATCTAAACACTTGGAAAGAAACGCACTCTATTACTTTTGTAAAATATTTCTAAAAAATACTCGCGAATCTTAGATATAAAATTGCTCTACGTCGACAAGTTTTACCTGTAGTTAACTCTCACGGGCTTAGAATAGGAACATCAGTATTTAGTTGTATACAAGGGGACATAGCTCAGTGTTAGAGCATTCGATTGCAGATCGAGAGGTCACCGGTTCAAACCCGGTTGTCCCCTTTAGTTTGGTCTTATTTTGTCCTTGCTATTCCCCAATTAGAAAAGTGGTTCCCCCACAATGTGGTCGGCAAACTAATTCAGTACTTCGTTTAACTGGTTGACGTTGCGTTTTGCTTAATAAAAGCAATACGTCCTTTTATCACACTTAAGCTTCACTGAACTGGAAAACCATTTTCAACTTCATGAACTTGGGTAGGCAAGAAAAAAACACTTAGGCCAAGCACAATCAAAGCCCTAATGAACAAAATTTTACAAGATGTGAGGTTGATCAAGCAGCTGGGAATGTTTTCTTCTCAACATTCATGTGACCCAAAATTTCGGTTTGTGGAAACTAACTTTCATCAGGGACTGAGAAAGCTTAGTCAAGATTGAAACGCGATAGACCATAGGCTGTTAATGGTAAACGAAAATAAAATAGTGGCATAAAGAAAATTTGCACTGGCCGGGAATCGAACCCGGGCCTCCCGCGTGGCAGGCGAGATTTCTACGACTGAACCACCAGTGCTTGTCTCAGTACACTTACTAGTTACAAGAGTACGGTTGGATTGGTAACAAACTTAAAACTACTAAGACGTCGATATATGTAGGAAAAGTCCTATCTGAAGTTACAGCAATTATAACAGTTAAGTTGTTTTGAGTGGCCATGTAATTCACCTTTGCACTGCTTTTGGTTGTGTTACTACGGTAAGTGATTGGCTTAAAGAATTCGCGCCACTTTGTCATCCAATTAGAAGTAAAACCAAAACCAATCGTGACTCGCTCGCACACGTTTCCCGCGTTTTGCGTCAGCTACACGTGCATTTGTAAAATAACTGAGATATTACGCGCACTCTCATTGGTCGATAGGTATGTTTAGATGAGAGTCTGTAAGCACGGTTGTGGCGTTTAAGATTCTCGCGTATTTTTGAGAAATATTTTATAAAAGCAATACAGCACTTTCTCCGGGTTAACAAAGCCTCGTCTAAAACGAGGGAGGCTAGGACAATTCTCTAAAGTTATACAAATCCTCGACTGCGTCTCGAGTTTGCATTTAGTAAATTGATGTTGGTTTTTCTTGCGTTTGTTCTGTTATTGATCACGAATTTCGTCATAACATTGTCAAAGTAGCTGTGGATCTACTTTGACAATGTTATGGCGAAATTCACGGTCAATAACAGAACAGACGCATTAAAAACTGACATCAATTTATTTTTTTACGATATCAAATTGTCAAACTGTACGCTCTCGTTTGTTGATGCATCGCATAAATTTTAAATTCATGTCTGTCCGCTTATTGACAATAAAAATTAGCCAATGAGCGCCCGAGAATTTCTGCAGTTATCGTTTAAAAAACTGTCTCAAAACCTTCCTCGTGTTTAGATCAGGCTATGTAAGCACGGAAAAAGTGCTCTATTGCTTTTATGAAATATTTCTCTAAAAAACACACGAGTCTTAAAAGGTCCTAGTCAGCCACACCTTTGTTTTTGTTTACATTCGAGAGTTTGGCTATTATATTTCATTCCGAGCATGTCGAAACGAAAGAAATGACTGTGAAACTACTAAAGATAATTGAACATACTTTCAGGAACACAACTTACCGTAAAGTAATAAGATTTCGTTTCACCATGCTTTATCAATAATTTCGACGGTATCGAAAACGGCAGAGACTGACTAGGGTCCTTTAAACATAAAATTTTTCTCCGGTCGACAAGTTTTACTTGTAGTCAACTCTCACGGGTTAAGAATAAAAACTTCACCGCCTTGTTGCATACAAGGGGGCATAGCTCAGTGGTAGAGCATTCGACTGCAGATCGACAGGTCACCGGTTCAATCCCGGTTGTTCCCTTTTGTTTTGTTCCACTTTCCACCCTGCTTTTGTCTAATTCGGAACGTGGTTCCCGTCCACTTTGGTTAGCAAACTAGTTCAGTTCCCCGTTTAACTTTTTGATGTTGTGATTTGCTTAATATAATAATACGCTTTTCTAACACGCTCTAGGGCTCCATGGACTGGAAAACCATTTTCAACTTTGCGTAGGCAACAACCAAACACTGAAGCCAAGCACGATTGAAGCCTTAGTGAACAAAATTTAAAGAGATGTGAGTCTGATCAAGCAGCTGGGAATGTTTTCTTCAGTCTCAATACCAGTGTGACCTAGAATTTCGGTTTGTGGAAACTAACTTTCATCAGGGGCTAGCAAAGCTTAGTCAAGAGTGAAATGCGATAAACCACAGGCTGGTAATGGTAAACTAAAATAAAATAGTGGCATTAAGAAAGTCTGCACTGGCAGGGAATCGAACCCGGGCCTTCCACGTGGCAGGCGAGAATTCTAAAAAAGTTAATTGCCTTGTTGTATGCAAGGGGGCAAAGCTCAGTGGTAGAGCATTCGACTGCAGATCGAGAGGTCACCGGTTCAATCCCGGTTGTCCCCTTAAGCTTTCTTTCACTTTTCCCCTGCTTTTGTCTAATTTGAAAGGTGGTTCTCGTCCACTGTGGTTAGCAAACTAATTCATGATCTGTACCCTGTTTAACTTTTTGATTTTGTGTTTTGCTTAATGAAATAATATGCTTTTCTAACACGCTTATGGCTCCTTGGACTAAAAAACCATTTTCAACTTTGAGTAGGCAACAACCAAACACTGAAGCCAAGCAAAATCGAAGCCTCAGTGAACAAAATTTAAAGAGATGTGAGTCTGATCAAGCAGCTGGGAATGTTTTCTTCATTCTCAATACCAATGTGACCCAAAATTTCGGTTTGTGGAAACCAACTTTCATCAGGGGCTGGGAAAGCTTAGTCAAGATTGAAATGCGATAGACCATAGGCTGTTAATGGTAAACTAAAATAAAATAGTGGCACAAAGAAAGTCTGCACTGGCCGGAAATCGAACCCGGGCCTCCCGCGTGGCAGGCGAGCATTCTACCACTGAACCACCAGTGCTTGTCTGAATAGTAACAAGAGGACTTTTGGTTTGGTAACAAACTTAAAACTACTAATGGAGGTTTTGCACGGCAGCCATATTGCATGGCAGGAACAATAGATTCTTTTTCGTATGGGAAAAAATGTTCTTTCCAATGCAGAACATTTTCATTGTTCCTGCCATGCAACATGGCTGCCGTGCAAAACCTCTATACGTACATATATATAGGAAAAGACTAATCTGAAGTCACACCAATATTGGTGCTGTTAAATTGTTTTCACTTGTGTGTCGATGTAATTCACATTTGCAGTGTTTTTGGTTGCATTACTATCTACTTGCTACGCTGAGCGATTGGCTTAAAAAACTCGCGCCACTTTCATCCGATCAGAATTAAAACCAAAACCAATCGTGACTCGCTCTAACACGTTTGAAGCGCTTTGCGTCAGCTACAAGTGCATTTATAAAATAACTGAGATATTACGGGCGCCCTCACTGGTCGATAGGTGTGTTTAGATGACAGTGAGTAAGTACGGTTGTAACACTAGTCGAGAATCGAACCCGGGCCTCTCGCGTGGCAGGCGAGAATTCTACCACTGACCACCAGTGCTACATACTCTACAAAGTAGGAATGCAGGCGAAAGCTTTCGCCACCAATAGATTTTACAGGGGCCAGGAGCCATCCTGAAAGGGCTTAATAAAAAGAATCTGCTCTTTTATCACACTTAGGCTTCATTGAACAAGAAAACTTTGTTTCTCCAGGGGCGTAGCGTCCAAATCCGCACGTACGCCCGTGCCTACAACTGAAATCTGGACAAATATTTTTCTTATTCCCTGAAAGTTTTTTTAAAGTTACCATAAAGTCCAGCCGATTTTTAAATTTCAAATTGTTGTCTGTGTGTGTAAGGCTCTCCGGTGTCTTTTCATAAAACCCATAAACGTCAAGAAACGTAATAGTAGAGTGAAAACAAAAGCAAAAAATTCTACCCTCCACGGCCCTCACACCCGTAAACCTTGTAAGCCCTATGTTTAGACCATTGTTTTACTCCCTATTTTTGTTGTGGCTTGTCGAAAACTCCGGCTAGGGATGGGTAAAATTAACAACTAACTATGCATCATCCCTCGCGTTTATCTATTGAAATGTCCCTCCGAAATTGTAGGAAATGGCATTTCCGAGACCTTAGATTTCAATTTTTTTGAGGGAGCCCCCTAGTTACGTTTGAAGCACCATTCTTGTGCGTATGCCTTCACAATCTCACGGTACGCCCCTGTTTTCAACTCCATGAACTTGAATAGGCAAGACCCAAACACTATCGAAACCTTAATGAACAAAATTTTACAAGATGTGAGTCTGATCAAGCAGCTGGGAATGATTTCTTTCGTTTTATGGAAACCAACTTTCATCAGAGCCTGAGAATGCCTAATCAAGAGTGAAATGCGATAGACCATAGGCTGTTAATGGTAAACGAAAACAAAATAGTAGCATAAGGAAAAATTGCCTTGGCCGGTAATCGAACCCGGGCCTACCGCGTGGCAGGCGAGAATTCTACCACTGAACCACCAGTGCTTGGCTGATAACACTTTCTCTAACCAAGAGAAGTCATGGTTGTTAACAATTTGAAACCTACTAAACGTAGATAGGAAAAGACTCATCTGAACTGACAGCAATTAGAACAGTTTGAAAGTTGTTTTCACTTGACGGTCGAAGTAATTCATTTTTGCATCCAATCGTGACTCGCTCGCACAAGCTTCCCGTCGGCTACATATGTATTTATAAAATAACTGAAATATTACACGCGCTCTCATTGGTTGATAGGCGTGTTTGAATGAGAGTTTGTAAGCAATGCTGTGACGTTTTGGATTAATATTCGCGCGTCTTTTTGAAAAAATGCTTTATTGCTTTTATAATCGATCCCGGGCCTCCCGCGTGGCAGGCGAGCAATCTACCACTAAGCCACCGGTACTACATATTGAATACAGCGGGAACGTAGGCCAACGTTTTCCCCACTCATAGATTTTAGAACGGCGGTTTGAATTTCCAAGAGCGCTGTGGAAGTTTCTTGAGATCTTTACGATATATTTCCCAAAAAATTAACAGATGCAAGGATTTAATGTCTGTGAGTCATACACCTGAAAATATAAACATGCAAGAGAACCACGCAACAAGCTGTCAATATGTGTTAAGCAAAACAAGAATACTGTGGGGCAGCCAGCATATAGCAAAATCCTGCCGCAATGGCAATTTCCGTTACTAAGCACATTTATAATTTCGATCGTTTTTCACACGTTCTTATATAGCACTACTCGATAGCTTACATGAAATCTTCTATGAATTGAGTTTTTAAAGGATGTTAATGGTGTTATAGCAGGTAGGAAATGGATTTCATTCAGAGGCCCTAATACGTCCCCTGACCGCCCCGGTGAGGCAAAAAAGATGCACTAACCGGGAATCGAACCCGGGCCTTCCGCGTGGCAAGGGAGAATTCTACCACTGAACCACCAGTGCTTGTCTAAGCACAATTGCTTGTAACAAGCGGGCTGTTGATTTGAAAACTATCAACTAACTGAAATCCCGAGCTCATAATCTAATTGTTCATTATTATACAGTTAGGGGGTATAGCTCAGAAGTGGAGCATTCGACTGCACATCGATAGGTCACCAATTTGTTCCCGGTTGCCCCCTATTCTCGGTCAACAAGATGTACTTGTAAATAACTCTCACTGGTTAAGAAAAGTTAATCACCCGTTCTCATCTAGCTCTAACTCGATAGCTCACATGAAATCTTCTGTGACTTGAGCTTTTAAAGGATGATAGTGTAGTTATTATTATGCTTACCAAACAGCCAACGGGTGTAAAGAAATGCAATATATACTTCTAAAAAGTATTTGTTATCGGACAAGTATTTCGTTGTGCCTCTCCGAAAGTTATAACTTTATAAACTATCCATTTCCTCCAATTAAAAGCTCAAGTAACTTAATTTCTCAACCTTTCAGTTGAGATAGGGACTTCATTTTGGTCTTGGAAAGACCCTCCTAAATTTTATTATTCAGTTAGTAACACTTTGCTTAACGCAGTTCCTCATGGCAGCTCAATTTCGCCTTTGATCGACATGGATGACATCATACCATTTCTGAATTATGATTTCAGTGATACTCATAAATGTGGGCAAACAATGATTTTTCATCTCAGTTTCTTGCAAGTAGTAGGTACATGATGAGATTTTACAGTTGTCACAAAGCTAAAGATTCGTTTACATAGGTTAATTTTAAACAATGTTTCAAAGTCGATAACTTGGTCTCGCTTCAACCTAAAGGCCTCAAACTTGGTCAGAAAGCCAATCTCAAACATTATCTTTCATGGTTGTGTCAGTTATCGATCGGTTGAAACTTGAAACTCCTCTTAGTTCTCTGCGCAACTCCAAATTGGCCAATATAGTAGGCACTGCACACTAAGCTTTAAGTCTCTGAAACACCGAGGGCAGGTCGCATTTACAACTAAGGCATTGTATAGTTAACATGAGAAACAACAAAACTGTCTGATCGTGACCTTCACTGCTTGCCTTACTTCCTTCATCTTCCAGCAATACAGAAATGGGTTAAGAGACGAGTTGAACAAAACAAGAGTTACCGCTGCTTCCAAAGAAAGGTCAAGTAACTGTGTGCGCCTTTCCGTGGAGGCGAATATTGTAGCTACGATAGCATATGGAAGATAACAAACCACTAATGTAATTTGTACCCATAATGCACTGGACATCGTTTTTTTGTACCGTTCTATGTTCAGCGAAATTCCATCTCCGTTCGTTTGTCCTTGGTGGACATTATCTTGAACTCGTCCTTGGTGATTACGAAGCGTCAAGTAGATTTTCGTGTAACATAGAGTCGATGTTACTATACAGAATAACATCGCTACGGAAATGATGAAGATGGTAATACGAAAGTTGAAAAAGAATATCATTGCAACCGTAATGCTAAGAAGCCAAAACAGAGCAACAAAAATCCATGCACGTCTTAAGGTTACCACCTGTCTGTACCTTAGTCCCATTAACAGGGCTAGAAGTCTGTCCACACTTATTGCAGTCAATGTTAACAAAGACACTCCAGCGAACATTGCAGCCAAGCTATTAAAAATATTGAAAATACAGTCCTGAGTTAGGGAATCTTCTGGTGACGCCAAAAAGACGGCAAAGAGAGGCTGTGTGATCATACCCACACAGAGATCGATGCAGGCAAGACAACCCAATAATAGTTTTGATGGCGAATGAAGGGACGACACCTTTTGAAGAGCAGCAATGACCCAAACATTTCCCAAAAGTGCAATTACAGCTAGAATACTGTTTAATGCCGAGTACACAATCTTTTGATGTGTCATGATCACGCAAAGACCTGTCATGCATCCAACATTTTCAGTTACGTTCGCCATTTTTTGCTTTTCTTTTGTTGGGAGAATAAAATGTTCCTTTAGTTTGTCGCCCCCTGTTGGAGTGAACACTTTTGTAATAAACGTGCTTCATGGAGAAGATAATAGGACCGGCTTAGTTTTCTTATCTGATTACTAGAAAGTAATAATTAATTTGCACGGAAATTGCTTTTAGATGATCATACCATATGTACGTGTTTTACGATGTAAACAGATTAATTCCAGTTGGTATATTTTGTGAAAATTGGATCATAAACTTACATAGTTTTTTAAATGCTATTCGAAAACCAAAAACCAAATTGTTGAACAAGTTATCATGTCGGGAAAATGAGAATGGCGTTTCAGGGTTCCCATAACTTAAAAACCATTGAAGTGCAGAGATAATCTGCCAACATTTGTTAGTTTTCATAATGGCTCCTTTTTTGCTTGTGGGTGACAATTTCCGTGTCAGTAAAAGGAAATGCTTGCCGGTAAAGTAATACTCAAGTACTTGGCATTACAGGCAAGACAGATAGCACTGATCTAGAACAGATGAAAATAGCAAAAAAAAAAAAAAAAAAAACCAGTTTTTTGTGTGTGCGCTATACATGTAATAACCATAAACCACTCCGAGAATTACGGCTTAGTACGCTTTGATATACTTTTAATAACCCAGAGTCAATATTCTAAAACGAATTAATGAAAATTGGACAATTTTGAAAGTCAGTGCAGTTACTTTTGTGCTTAGGCTTCTCGGTAGATGACTCAGCTTTGGCTAGCTAGGATGATGTATTTGAGCGTCTTTTTAAATAATATTATGTATGCATTATCGACGTAGCCATGCTTTGGTTGTGTTTCGTGCCACAGTATGATTTTATTCGGTTTGAGTGACATAAGGAATATAAGTTATGTTATCAGCCTTCCGCTTCAGCTGATAAAACTAAAATCTACCTTTTTACTCCGGATACCATAGGAAAATGATAAAATAACTGATGAAACTGTATACCCTTGTACTCTGTACAAGGTTCTGCTTCACTCGCACCATTATTTACGTTGTTAGGTACAACTGCTACATACAAGAGATGACGTCTTTAGTTTATATTTTAATTCCCTCACTGTCTTTTTAACTTATATAATCAACACAATTTCGAGAAGGAGGCCATTTCAGCCCATTTCAGCGATTCATAGCTTGATAATAAAACCTTTCATCTACAGAGGATTCAAATACTCAAGTGTGTGGCTCAACAAAGAAAAGATTTTACTCTCCCGACAAGATAATCGGTACCAAATTGAGCTTTCTTCTTTTACGTTTGAATGTTTTTTTTTTTAACTAGTGCTAATGAAAATCTTGCGAGCTGCAACTCGTGTTGTGTCTAGAAAAAGCACTCAAACTGTGACATTAATTTATTGCAATACAATCTTTTTCGTACGGACCAGCACATACTAAATGTACTCAAAATGTTTATACTATGTACGTTTATTACTCATACTTGAGAAGAATATGAAGAGAAAAAGATATGAATTTTTGTGTTCGAGTGGCAAGAACAATATCTCACGGGTTAGCGCAGCAAACGAGTGAGATATTGTTCTCGCCACGAGAACATAAAATTCGTATGTTCGCGCTAACGTGTAATGTTCTTTTTATTATATAGACATACTGATGACGGCGCTTTTGACGATTTTCCGAAGATTTCCGACCACTTTCCGAAGACTTCCGAAGATTCTTCAAAACTTGTCCAAAAGTCACACAAACGTTGCCGAACATTTTCCGAAAATTTCCAAATATTACAGAAGATTTAAACGTAAGTTGAAATTAAAATGTTCAGACCTTGTAACAAAACCGTATTTTTTTCAGAGTCGGGAGACTGGATTGATAGTAGTGGGAGTGGGCAGAACTCCCCACACCCCGTCGTTGGTAGAAGTACCTACCACCTGGCCGCACAATAATTCCTTGAGTGTACCATCTTTTCTCAGATTGGATAGGTCTGACTAGCTATTCTTTATCTTTAACAAGCGGCGTTATTTTGGCAAGGCAGAAATTAAAATAACGAGGAAAACAGATCTGCGAGAGAAGACAGAGTCCGAATTTAACTTTTGACTGCTTTTGTTAATTATGCCTTTCGGAGTTATCGAGACAGTAAACTTCAGAAAAACCATAACTGCTTGATCGTGTTCTTCATTGCTTGCCTTACATCCCTCATCATCCAGCAGTACAGAAATGGGTTTAGAGATGAGTTGAACATAACGAAAGATATCGCTACTCCCCAAGCAAGGTCAATAAATTTTGCAAGTAATCCAGTTAAAACAAATATAGTTACGGTAAAGTAAGGAAGATAACAAACCACTAATGTTATCTGTACCCACAAAGAGGTGAATACAGTTTTTCTGTATCGCGCTATATTCAGTTTAATTACTCCTCCATTCGATTGTCCTTGGTGAACATGACCTTGTACTTGAATTTGGTGAAGGCGAAGCTTGAGGTAAATCTTAGTGTAACAAAAGGTTGAGGTTACTATGCATAATAACATTGATATACATATGATAAATAGAGCTGCAGGGATGTTAAAAAGTAGTATTATTGCAAGAGCAGTGCTAGAGAGCCAAATGGCTGCAGCGAGGGTCCGCATTCGCCTCAAAGTTACCACTTGTCTGTATCTTAGTCCTAACAGCAGGGCAAGAAGTCTGTCCAGACTAATTGCAGTCGATGTTAGCAACGACACTCCACAAAATATTGAACCCATGACATTACTAAGGATTACAGAATAGTAACAACGCTTGGAATTTTCTGGGGACAATAAAAAGTTAACGTAGATGGGTTGTGTAAAAAGGCCAACACAGAGATCAGTAGTTGCTAGGCAACCTAACAAAAATTTTGATGGCGGATGAAGGGACGACACTTTTGGAAGAGCAACAATGATCAGAACATTCCCCAGAAATGCAGTGAAAGCTAGCAAAGCATTTAAAGTTGAAACAATTATGTTTTGATTTGTTCTATTGAAGTGTGGCGTGCAAACTAAGTCTTGAATTGTCGTGTAGTTTCCATCTTCAGTTAAGTTTACCTTCTTTTGTCTTTCCTTGTCACGGCGACCTTTTTATTCTATGTCATCTTCTACTCCACAAAGATAATACTAGTTCGTCTAATTCCTAACAATAAAGAGTAATAGTTTGTGAAGAAATTTTGAAAGCAAACCAGTAAAACTGACAATTTGGTTGCAACCTTGAAAATATATACTTTGAATGGGAACTTGAAAAGTTGAAGTTCATAATTATTTCGAATTTTGATTTGGTTGATAACAAAAACCTATTTTCCCATTGCGCTGTTGGCTACAAAGAAATTATTGTAACTTGTGTTACTAATTTTAACTACAATGAAATATACGAGGGAAAACCGTCATTCGACTCATATAGCTTTTGTTTTGGAGAAGAAAAATATCATGTCTACCACACCTGTTTGTTGGCGTTGATTCCAGAATTTCGTTTTCTGACATAAGCACCTGAATTTGTCTCGTAGAGCATGTGCTGGGGTAACGAGAAGGTTTCTTTTGTAACTGAGCAAGGTAAAAATAATAAACGCCAGCCGCCGGAAAACACTGGGTCACCTGCAAAATTTATCCCACTTCAATAAATCAACGTTATTGTTAAGTTAGAAAATAAATTAAAATTAAAGAAAATTAAAACTGTCAAGACCACTGTTTTAAAAAAGGCCGGTGACATCAGAAATATTCTTTTCGGATGTTTCTTGGTTCTTGTTTCTTCTAACTTATTATCATAGTTCTAATGAAGCAGCATGTTTGCTTAGTTATGAAATTAACTGACCAATATTTTCACGTTTGGATTTTGTCAATAAATCTTTGAAGTTAAAGTGATGTGATCTCTCTCCTCCGTAGAGGTTCGAACGTTCGTTGTATAAATCCGCTGTGCGAAGTGAGTGCAGGCGTAAAGTCCCCTTTGAGCCTCCATGGAGGAGAGAAGGCCACTATTTCTTTGCTTTTTAATGACAATATTGCTCTTAAATCCGTTCGTTTTTAGTGCACTGTACACTATTGGGATGGTTTGGGTGTAAACTATAATGTTTGTATAATAAATTCATTGCAATTAATTAATAGCCTTGAAGCAGATTGGGGAGGGATGGGTTAGGCGGTAGGTACTTGTGAGCAACACGCATAACGAGGTGTACCTACGTTATGACCAAGCTACATATCTGTTTCAGAACACCTTGCTCTCCTTATTGTACTTTCCTCTTTAGAATAAAACCAACATTCGCTCTAAACGCATGCGCAGATTAAAAAGCGTCAGTGTCAACTGCGGGGGAGTTCAACATGTGTTTATACAACAGTCTCCACGGCCTGTGCGAAATTGAGAAAACCAAGAGAAAAAAGCGGCGCAAGAGCACGGGTATGAGTATGCATGATACCTTGCTACTTTCGGCCGAAGTTTTTTTCTTGTTTTTGTGAGATTCCTCTTTTGTCTTCTTCTTAGGTCCTGGCTTTAATTTTTTTGCTATCCAAGGACTTTTCTCTCTCTGTTTTTTTCTTTTTTTTTTTTTGTTATCACGTTTCATGACCTCAACAAGGAATGGTAGATAGCATGGAATAGCGAATTAATTCGAGAAGGGAACTGCGAAATAGCGAGTAACAAAAAATGCTTACGAGGCCCTTGTAATGAGGACTCCAGGAGGAAACAATTTCGCTTAAGTCACCACCCTATGAGGATTATGACACCTGCAGTTTGTAACTGTTTTATTAACTTTTATTGAAAAAACCTTTTTTCTAAATAACCCGGGTGCATGTTAAGATTTTACTTTCATTTTTTAGGAAATGTTAGGTTTATAACAACCCCAGTTGGTGCTTTTCTTAAAAAGAAAACTTTGACAAAAGTAGCACTCTCAAGGTATTGTGTAACCTTAAATTCTAACACATGCTCAATCAATTTGGTCCCAACAGACTTCACTTTTATTTTAACCTCTCTTTGACAGCCACCTCTTTACAACGGCAAAGTGTGTCGTATCACAACTGCCAGTTAATCAACAACTGACGAACGGTGTATACAAAACCCCATTTTTTATTGTTAAAGGTCACGAAACTTGCTTTGTACCAAGCGTCGTTGGTCTCTGTTTTTGTTTGGTTTCTGTTTTTTTTTTTTGATATATTTTTATTGCATATTTACCTACTGATATGCAAAAAAATATAATAAGCATTTTTTAACCATAACAGTGTTGCACCCCCAAAAAATCTATGAATGAATTTAAGAGTCTGCGACAACATTAAACAACACGGATTAGTTCGAACAGCCATAAGATAACACGAGCATTCTATAACCTTGCACAGCAAGAATTAAAAGCTGTTTGATTGCGTCTGAGACAAAATAATTCCACTAATCACAACCCACACACAAAAAGTCTAGTAGCAGACGGCTTAATGTTGTCATAACCGACCATGACAAAACTCTGGCACTGAAAGAGAGGCTATTGTTTTCAAGCTGTGCCTAACGATTAGTGACTAGTCCGCTGCGTTACAAGATCGTCGTTGGAGTCAGTAATCTATGAAAAAAATAAGGAGTCTGCAGCGAAATTAAACGACAGATTAGTTCGAAAAGTCATATATATTGTAACAAAAACGCCTTTTACACAGCAAGAAGTGAAAAGTGTTTCACTGTGGTTGAAAGAGAAAGGGAAAAATAACTCTACCAATTACAACGCACCTACAAAAAGAATGGTAACAGATGACCTAATGTTGCCGTTACCGAGAATGACGAAACTCTGGCACCTAAAGTGCAACAAGAAGCCTACGGCTGGCTTTAAAGCAGCAGGTAAAACTTACTGACCAGTCACTGTATTACAAGACAGCCGCTGAAATCAGTAATCTTTGAAAGAATTAAGGACTCGAGTCTGCGTCAAAATTGAACAACAGATTAAGTCGAGAAGTCCCGTTTTAACAAAAATTAAACGCTCATTTCACAGCAAGAAATAAAGGGTGTTTCATTGCGGTTGTAAGAATTTAAAAAGGGACAAAATAACTCCACCAATTACAACATACACGTAAAGGCCAGCTAGTAACAGATGGCTTAATGTCATCGTAAGCGAGAGTGACAAAACTCCGGCAAGAAGAAGCCTACTAAACTCAAAGCTGTGCCTAAAGCTTAGTGACTACTTACTGCATCTGTTTCTTACTACAATCTTGTAACCCTTGTGCTAGGGACTTTAAAAGGAACGAACTTTAAAGAGGCAGCTTTGTAAAAATTAGAATGGAATCATGAAGCATAATTGGTTTCGTTTTGCATTTGGTGAAAAAAACTTTTACATTTTCAAGTTTTATTAGCATGCATATATTTTTCTTAGGCTACTTATGCAGGAGCCAAATTATGACAGCTAGTCAATTATATTTCGCTTTCTGTGGAATCGACATGATCAGCAACTACCTCAATAACGAACACGTCAGCCTGCTTTCACTAACATGGCAGACTTCTATATTTCACAAGCTTTGTGACAATTGTTTCCTTTTCTTAGCGGCACTAAAGGTCAACGAGGGTGAAGGCCAGCCGAAGGCTGTTATTAATAATTACCAGCGTAAAAATTCACTTTTCTCCAGGATATTGGTGTATTGTTATTTTAGCACGCTTTTACTGATGATTTAATTCAAAATTAAAATGTTTTCCAGGGTTGTTGGTTTCTCTCCTCCCCACCGAACCCCCTGTAAATTCCAGTTTAGTTTCATACTTTCCTTTACAAATTTTGGCTCTTAAGACACCCCTCCCCTTAGGAATTTCCAGAAACTCTAAAGCAGAACATTTATAACATACATGTGTGGCAAAAACGTTACATGTTGGCTGTTTTAAGCATGGCATATATAGAACGTTCATCTATTTACTTGCTGATATGTCTAAAGTTATGGACATTTATCTTCAGACAACAGTAAGCTTTTGTTGCGACACCCTAATTCATTTTGAGACTGAACCGCTTTGTGACCAAAATAATATTGAACGATACCAGTAATTGCAGGTATAGCCTTTTAGTATCGTTTGCAAAAACTCTCATACATCATAAGTCTTGAAAATGACAAAGACAACAAAGTGTGTAAAGCTTCCATGTTATATTTGACAAAAACATTAAAAGTTCTATTGGCTGTTCAAAATACATGTATAATATATGTAGTACTTTCGGCTACTTACATGCAGGTGTTTTGGAAATTAATTTTGGAAATTAATTTTCAGACAATTGGAAGTTTTTCTTGCGGCATGCACTCTAATACACTTTGAGACTGTTCAATATTCTTTTGACCACTCTGTGGCCAAAAGAATATCGAACAATTACAAGTAATTGCACTGAAAGCGTAACACTCATGCTTTATCATCTGAATGTGAACTGACCATTTAAAATATAAAGAACATTCGGCAGCTAACATGCAGGTGTGCCTAAATGTCATTGACAGGAATTTTATCTTCAGTTGACAGGAAGTTTTACTTGCGACACTGATTTATTTTGAGACTGAATCCCTTGGTGGCTGAAAGAATATTGAACAAATTAACAGGTACGCCGTAGTTAATTTTGCATGATTGTTTATTCGTATTACCTAGTTTTTGGTTATACCACACAGTGTTACCTCTTGACTATCAGCCTGTACAGGTGGTATTTCCTTAACTCTTGTGGGTCAATTTGTTTTTATCTAAGTTTCATTTTATAGGAGCTTTTAAGGTAAAAATAAATGATGTGCACTTTGTTGCTGAAGGAACAGGTGTTGGTAATTGTTGTCTTGAGCATTTTGATGGGAGTCAATTTTTATGTCAATAGCCTGTTTTAAGACTAAAACTGAACGGAGCTTTCATTAATTGTGCAGATGAGCTGTGTATTTTAGATTTATTGTTTTCTTTTTCAGAGGGTAATACCACATATTGGAGGACCTGAAATTTCGTCTTCTAGAAAGGTATGTAAATTACACCTCACTGTTATCCAAGGCACATCATTTTTTGTGCACTTTCACTCCCAAAATGTGAGTCGTTTTTAAAGTTTAGGAGCCGCAAGTACATGTGATATAGCAAGCATTTGCAACTAAATATTTTTCGATTATCACATGAAACATCTATTAGAGCAGGAGGAATTCTTGGTAAATTCAATTTCAATCAGGGGAAAAGTAGCTTAACACTGCTATTTCCAATTCTAAGGGGAAAAGTAAAACACTTCGAAATAGCGGGGATGCGGGAATTAAATGTGATTTAATTATTAATCAACATAATGGAATGAATTTAATTATTTCCCAAGAGTCAGGAGAGAATACTTCAGGAAAACTTTCATTACAATAGGAGAATAAAGTAAGATAATATGAGATAAGATAAGATAAGATAAGATAAGATAAGATAAGATAGGAACTTTATTAACGTGTCGAAGTGGCTGGCATACAATGTATACTAATTGGAGACACCTACGATGAAAAGCCCAAATTATATAGTTTTACCATGTTCTGAAATCATGATGATGCTCTCTCTCTCTCTCTCTCTCTCTCTCTCTCTCTCTCTCTCTCTCTCTCTCTCTCAACTGTCATAGCCATGGTTTCCTCTGTTTTAAACAAGTTCATGAATTATTGGGTTTGGAAAGGGATCATAGATATTCCAAGGCTGCAACATGCAGGAATGAATTTGTGAGAACCTCAGAAGCAAGCATCCTTTTGTATCAAAAGGCAATCATTGGACTTGAATTGGTTGCCACAAAAAAAGCAATTGTAAGAGTTTATCAATAATCAGTTCCCGGGCCGAGCAACATTGGGCACCTGAAGAAACTATTCACAGAGACGCCGCTAGATGGGATTTTGCAGCCCTTAAACCAACAAGAATTACCAGCAAGGCAGGCTGAGGGGAGCCATTTAGGAACACGAAACACCACGTGGCTAGACACACGATCGTCAGAGATGTTCCTTAAACCCGCTCAGCTACCAAAGGGCGAGAAAGCTTTACGCATCATTGACTTTGTAGACAATATCGTTCCCCGAGAGGACAAGAAAACTATTTCCGATGGCGGCAACACCAAGCTGATCGGTTCACATGGCCCTAAGAAACCAAAGTTAGAACAAGTTATGCTTAATCAATGGGTAATAGGTAACACTAGAATTTTCTACAACTTGTTAGCCAGCCAGAAATTAAGTACCTTAGAGGACATCCAGCACTACCTAGCTTACACCGTAAAGCATATGGAACTAGCTAATAGGTATCAATGGGTTTCTGTCTTAAAGTATGATGACGAGTTCCGTCTTTTACAGGCCACCTATAACTACCCTTGGAGTTTCGACTCCAATCATTTACACACGGTATTGTTAGAGCCCATTCCCAAAGCTCTGCTTTACCTTCGCACGCCTGTTCGCCCTGGCCCCAGCTCCAACTTCGTAGCCACCACTAATGAGGGACGCGTTATCTGCCGCAGCTTTAATACTTTCAGGGGATGTAATTTCAATAATTGTGTCAACGAGCATGCATGCAACCGCCGGGTAGCAGGGGGGAGAGCTTGTGGCCTCAATTATCCAGGGTATTCTCACCACCCACTTCCCAACCAAACTCAAAACCAACCAACCCAACAGCAATCGAGGAACACTCCTCACTCTTCTCCGCAATGACTACCCCTTAGTAACTCACCCTTAAATCAGGCACTCTGGCTACGCGACCTTGCAGGTGACGAAGACAAAGCATTTTTAACCGATGGCATTGTTAATGGCTTTCAATTGGCAAATATTAGCAACTGTCTCCTTCCTTTCATGATGATATTGCCTGGTGGGTACGTTTCCTTCAAATCTCTAACGGCACCCGGCTTTTCTTAAATTGCCAACCCACTGTAGATGTTATGACTGATGCATGTCCGCTCGCTGCGGGTGGATTTTTCCATGGAGATTGGTTTTATTTTAACTGATCTGGTTCTTGTGGGACGTTAAAGAACGCATGACACTGTTCAAAAAGGGTAGGGGACGTAGAACCCAGTGTCATGGTCTATCTGCCTTGTGCCGGTCATTAGTCTGGGTTGGGTAAGGTGAGATCATACATGGACTGAAGTGGCTGCAAAGTGCGCCTTCATATGCTGACATCCGATCTCATCTCTCTGGTTCCTCCGCAATTCAGCCTCTCGCTGCAAGGGAGGAAATTGGCACCACGTATCTATCTATCTATCTATCTATCTATCTATCTATCTATCTATCTATCTATCTATCTATCTATCTATCTATCTATCTATCTATCTATCTATCTATCTATCTATCTATCTATCTATCTATCTATCTATCTATCTATCTATCTATCTATCTATCTATCTATCTATCTATCTATCTATCTATCTATCTATCTATCTATCTATCTATCTATCTATCTATCTATCTATCTATCTATCTATCTATCTATCTATCTATCTATCTATCTATCTATCTATCTATCTATCTATCTATCTATCTATCTATCTATCTATCTATCTATCTATCTATCTATCTATCTATCTATCTATCTATCTATCTATCTATCTATCTATCTATCTATCTATCTATCTATCTATCTATCTATCTATCTATCTATCTATCTATCTATCTATCTATCTATCTATCTATCTATCTATCTATCTATCTATCTATCTATCTATCTATCTATCTATCTATCTATCTATCTATCTATCTATCTATCTATCTATCTATCTATCTATCTATCTATCTATCTATCTATCTATCTATCTATCTATCTATCTATCTATCTATCTATCTATCTATCTATCTATCTATCTATCTATCTATCTATCTATCTATCTATCTATCTATCTATCTATCTATCTATCTATCTATCTATCTATCTATCTATCTATCTATCTATCTATCTATCTATCTATCTATCTATCTATCTATCTATCTATCTATCTATCTATCTATCTATCTATCTATCTATCTATCTATCTATCTATCTATCTATCTATCTATCTATCTATCTATCTATCTATCTATCTATCTATCTATCTATCTATCTATCTATCTATCTATCTATCTATCTATCTATCTATCTATCTATCTATCTATCTATCTATCTATCTATCTATCTATCTATCTATCTATCTATCTATCTATCTATCTATCTATCTATCTATCTATCTATCTATCTATCTATCTATCTATCTATCTATCTATCTATCTATCTATCTATCTATCTATCTATCTATCTATCTATCTATCTATCTATCTATCTATCTATCTATCTATCTATCTATCTATCTATCTATCTATCTATCTATCTATCTATCTATCTATCTATCTATCTATCTATCTATCTATCTATCTATCTATCTATCTATCTATCTATCTATCTATCTATCTATCTATCTATCTATCTATCTATCTATCTATCTATCTATCTATCTATCTATCTATCTATCTATCTATCTATCTATGCTGTTTCTCGGTTACATGAGCGCGCTCATCTCATATCCTTTTATTCTATATTATGAGATAAGTTCCCTCGTGGGATGGTTAATGACATGGTCTTATCTGACCACATGTCTGTTGACAGTAACCTTTTTCTTTTTTCCAGGTACATACGACCATCGGCTAGCGTCACAACTTCGTCAGGAAGTCCATGCATAGCGGGCTCATTTATTCGCTGAATCGACCAAGTCAACCTACAAAACAAACCGTGATACCTACCTGCGCTTTTGCCAGTACATGGGACATCGACCAGTCCCCGTTAATCCTGATCATTTACTTCAATACGCTGCTTTCCTGGCCAGAACTCTTAAAGCCGCATCCGTTAGAAGTTTAACATCGTTGGGTTGTTGCATAAGGAATTTGATCTTCCCAATCCCTTGCTCAACAACCGGTCTCTAAAGTCCCTCATTACAGGTATACATCGCTCAGATGCAGAGGGGCCATGCCTAATCAAAAACAACCGCTTACCCCTGAACTCCTGCTTCGGCTTCATGATAGCGGAGCTCCGGCGGTCCGAAGGGCCGCCAAGCGGAGCCCCATACTCATATTGGAAAGAAAAGGAAACCCATGAATGAATTTTCTCATGGTTTTCATGGCTAGCGGTATTGCTCGTGGGCGCGTACGCACGACGACGACGACGACGGCGACGGCGGAAATGCCCAACATGGCGGCCATACTCCAGCTAATAGGTCGACAGAGACATGCACCCTCGGTCTCTAGCAGAAGAATGCCATTTTTCTTGGCCGGATTTTTAAAGGAAAGAAAACGCATTTCTATTTGTTATGTCGACAAACGATAGCGGAGGTTGATCTGATGTTTTTAAGATAGGGTTGCACTGAAGGAATTAAAACTGAAGAAAGCAAGAATTAACAGGCAAAGAAGTAGCGAAGAAGATCGCGAAAAAGAGCGGGCCAGCGCTGGGGAAGGAGGCGAAACTGTACTGAACAATGCCGTGAATTATAGCGAGTCAAGGGCTAGAGAAAGGAAGTGAAATAATACCGAACAATGCCGTTAACCAAAGCTAACGAGGGCCATAGATAGGATGTGAAAGTACTCAGAAGACTGCAGTGCCAAGTTTTTAAAATTCGCGCGTTGTGACGCTGTGCAGCCGTGCAAGAAAAGTCACATGATTTGGTCAGGTCATGAACAAGAGAAATCAAACATGTCCGAGTGTTACAAAACAGTAAACAAAGCGGGAAAAAGTGGTTGATTCGTTGATCTGTCGAAAAGATTAATTCACTTCAGTCCAGTCTTCACAACTTTTGCTGCAAGTTTCTACCTGGAAGATTTACACTGGCCGAACTGATATTGCCAACTTGCGGTAAGTGACTTTAGTTGTTGCGTTTGCTATGAAAATTAACAAGTTGCCTCGGCGATATAAGCTTATTTTCAATTGGAATCCTTTGAAAGTCTTCCTTATTTGAAGCCATGCTGTGAGACAATTTATAAATTGCATCGTTTTAATTTCTCTCATCTCTAAACAATAGCAAGTGAATCGCTTTGTGGAGGTTGTTGTAAGTTGTAAACAAATTAAGCTTTCTGTCGATTTTCGTCGTCAACCTAAGCTTACAACCTCACGTCTAAAAATAAGCTTAACCAAAACCGTATTTGTAAACACGGCCGGGCGAGTTTTGAAGTTTTCTCTGTGTTAGTTGGCAAATCCGCCTCGTAGACTGCTAAAATTTCTTCTTCTGTTGTTGAAAACCAAGAAAGGTGTACAAACCATTTTAAGCCGAAGCGAACAGGATTTGCTAAATTTACTTTCAACGTTCCTATGTGAAGATTTGCATATTGTGATTACAAAGTATGGAGATTTCCTCGTTTTGTTAGTTCAATTTATTCGGTTTGGCGAAATGCTTGGGTGAATTCCCAGGTTAATTTGGTTGAAGACTGGCAAAGCTACCGCCGATAAAATGACTGCAAAGCTAAATTAAGCCGTCAGCAAAAATACACACTGTAATATTCAAATTTAAGCGTGAATAATTATTAAACTTTTGACACTGCAAGCTTAAACGAATTTTCTTTATCCTCTCTTTCATTCGGTTACCTTTCACTGAGAAGGGATTTGCTTTTGATACTCAGATGAAGTGATATGCATAATTATTGTGTTTTTATAATGTAGATTTCCTCGTTTTATTTTGTTGCCTGTCCAATTAGTTCGGTTTGGTGAAATGCTTATATAGTCCAAATGTCGAGTAGACGATTGTGCATGTAAATCCTGTGTGCAAATAAAGCTCTACTTTCATTTTGATTAACTATTTCATTTTATTAGTGCCACTGCTTTTGGTTGGGGGTACATGGGTTATTCCCCAAATATGCAGTATTTACACTTAATATGGAAATGTTCCTCAAAAGTGAGATAGTACTAATGGAAAAAAAAATGCGAAGAGTTTTACTCGGGAAATTGAACAGTGTAAATGACATTTACATACTTGAAAAAAAATTAGGGCGTAGAAGTTCTTGCCCTGACCATTTCTCGTACGTCGTCCTATTACAGGTAAGGGGGAAAAGTTCAGAAAGTGTAGAACATCTCTTCCCCCAGCACACCTTCTGTCTACAGGTGCAATTATTGAGGGCTTATATTGATATACGAAGAGTAATGTAAAGTTATAAACTTAACATTAAAATCTGACACTTGAATGCCTCCTTTGCTAAAATTAGTCACGATTTAATTAAATTAATTAATTAGAGTGAAAGTAAAGAGAATTGTGAATGTTGATGTGGTGTACTTTGTACATCATGTAAAGGTATTTGGTGAGTGCCAAAGGCATAACATTTCATGCATTGCTTTTTCAGGACAAATTATATAACAGTGATGTTTTAAGGTGTGATCACAAAAATAATGAGTATATTGTCCAGGCAGTACCAGTTTATGGAAGGCATATGCAGACAGTAAGAGGAACTGTAAGCATTACCGGGTAAGTTGGTTTTATGCTTTTGACTTCTTGTACTTGGATTTTGTTTCATTTCATCCCAAGAATAGGTGATGGAAGATGTAATAGTTGTTGCAATTTATTTTTGAAGGCAAACTTATAAGTCTGCCTATGCTGGATAACAGCCATGTGTAAACTGAATGTAAAGCAAACACTCTGTTAAATGTGGGGCAACCCTAAAACCCAGAAACTGGAAGCCGGAATCCAGAACGAAAAACTGGAATCCAGTAACTGGAAACCAGAATCCACAAATCGAAGAAAACAAGTTCTTCAAATACTCGAAAATTGTTTTGCTTAGGTTTTTGCCTGTAAAAAATAAGCGGCCAAGTAAAAAGGACCTCAAACTGACACAAAAATTCCCCATCTGTTGAAATTCGTGCAACCATTATTTCTAGTGAGGGCTATGATTATGAGAATCTTAGTAAAGTGCGTCATAATTTAACTCCAAGCACCCTGAGAGCGTCTAAAATAAGCTTGCTGGCAATTAACCGCACGGCCATGGGCCGAGCGCGGTTCATGTTCTACCAGTGTTTTTTTTTGTTTTTGGTCGGTGACCAGACCCAAACTTCCTCTCGGCCAAATTTTGAATCACGCGACCTGTGATGTTTATTCGCCATAAGCTGTTGAAACGTTAATACAAGGACAATGCTACGGATATTGTTTTCTTTATTTGTGTATAATATATATTTTCTTCTGGTTTTATCGAAGCATTGGATTCAAAGGGAAATAATAAATATGCTAAAAACGCTAAGAAAGGGTATTACGTCAGCAATGGAATGTGCTGACGTTGCAACTTTCATTTTTGCTATATGACAAATACACTGTAAGATCATGTTTACTTTGCCAGTTTATTTCGCCAGAAGCGACGGTCATTAATTTGTGCAATTTTGCGAGTATTTCTTGTGGGTTTCGACAAATAAAGCGAATTCTCTGGCTGTTTCATCGCAGCGAGTGAAGAGATTTGAAGAAAAATTAAATATTTGCCGAGGTAAACAAGAGCTTGCCAGAACTTGCAATTTTTAAGTCAGTGCTAGGAGAAAAAACACAACCGTTCCAAAATTAGCTGTGGATAACTTAAACCCCCCTGATTGTGTGACTTGCGTGACTACTTCAAAGCACAAGCAAATTGAATTTTGATGTTTCAGGAAGAAAGCTGTTTATTAAAAGCATTATTAATAGCGTGACACTCGTTTCCTTTTGTATCATTCATGGGCATGTCCTGAGCGAACTTCCAGGTTAACACCATTACATCATCAGGGATTTCGCAAAGGCTGAGACTGATTTGGTAATAAGATATGACACAGTTTGTGTTGATCAACTGATGTGTTTACAGTAATCAATGAATCATCAAGGACTGCTTTGGAATGTGCACTGCGTTGTGACTGTAGTATTAACAAAACAGTTAAATTTTAAAAGCGCTGTTATAAGATTTAAAAGATCTTCTTGCCATTTTGTTTAATAAGCGATCTGCAATTTACCAGAGGTATAAATTTATCCTTTATGTCTAGTAGATACTGAACAAGATAGAAAATGTCATAGAGAACAGGATGTCTGTCAGTGGCAACCCCCTGTACATTGACGGTCACGCCCCCCACTTCCGAAGTTCAAAGGCTAACCTGGCTCATCTTAATATAATATTTGATTTGTCCAACAGATACCAAACTAGTTCTGGATCAAGACTATTTCCACACTGATACTGTGACAAATCAGCATTTCATATTCTTGGCGGCCATCATATTAAAACAATTTATAGAAATGTTGCACACTTACTTCCGTCTGCTTCTCACTTGCTAACAGATCGGACCACATGTTGTTAAAAGATGCTTAAAGACTGCCAGAAACTCACCACAATAGCTTGTTGTTATTGTGCTACTCACCAGTCTTCACATAGCAATTTGATCTAGACAAGAACCGCACTCTCACCAGAGCCAAATTGAAGAAAAGATGGGTAACTAAGCCTTTGCGCAGGCTCTTGTGTTTGGGCCGGGGGCATGAACGGCAAAGCTGCATGAAGGCACTCGCTGACATGCCAATGCAGAAAAACACTAGATACTTATTTAGCCTGCTCAGGCACTAGAGACAGATACTAGAGCCTGCTCACAGGCTATGAGTAACTCTATCCACCTGAAAAATCACTAACCCTGACTGGAAAGTGATTACCCAATGGATAGCTTTATCCAGCTTTTGAACAATTGGGCCAGATGTATAGCTAAGGGTTGTTCAGAACTAGTCAAAAAATTTTAGCAATTACAGTTTGTAGCTGAAGTAAAGCCAAGAAAGTAAATAACAGCAAAATAGTTTTTCCCCATATTTATTTATTAGACATTGCTGAAGTGAATTATTTCTATCATCATTCATAATATCTGGATTCAGGATTCTAGTTTCCAGTTCCGGATTCTGGTTTCCGGATTCAGTTTTTTAGGGTTGTCCTTAATGATCTATGTGCATGTTAATCTTGAATAATCTGAAATTTCAGAGAGGTTAAAAATATCATATATCTGTGATGGTTCTGTATCTGTTGGTGTGCAATGATCTACACCAATATTTCAACGTAATAATGTACAGTGTATATAAATTAACCAAATTTTTTAGTTGACCAATGCTACTATTGTAATGTGATGAAGCCCACAAATTGACAAACATGCCCAGTGTCAACTTGTCAAATATATGAAGTGGCCAGACAGTCTAGATTACAAAATTTTCTGAAAGTTGGAATTACCAGGTAAGATATTTCTAAAAACATTATTTTGTAATTAATGATTTCTCAGACATTGTTTTCTTCAAGAAAAGATTCATACCCCACATGGAGGTATTTTTTCTCTATTAGAGCTCTATCTTCCTGATACTTTAATTTGGAATTTTTGAAGACTAACCATGAATGGGTGTTGGGTGTGAATATCTTCTGGTACTGCACATTCAGATTTACATGTAGTAAGCAAGAACATCAGTATTTATCCTGACAAACTCTGATTTTCTTTTGGAAGCTGAACTCGTATGCAGTTGTACAGCTATATGTACAACCAAACAGCCTGGATGGCCCTTTAATTGGGACTGGGCACATTGTTGTAACTTGCAATGTTCCAGTTTCTTGTTTAAAGCAAATTGCGTTTGATCTCAAAAGCAAGTCACCAAGTTTATTTCAGTTATTAAGGGCTTATTTGCATCTCAGGGCAGAGCCCGCCACTGTGAAAGTTGGGGTACCAACCCGGGGGAGGTACTTTGGGAATTTCTGGGTGGGGATGTGCCACTTGGACCCTGGAACCCTAAGCCTATACCAGAGCTTAAGTTCAGCTGAATTTTGCTACCCTATACTAGAGTAAACTCCCCAAATCACCCCATCTATCGACACTGTTGAGGCTGATTTGCGTAAATTTAAACTTGCTGATTTGATTGTTTTATAATTTTGAGTGGCAATTCCTGGTTTCCTTAGTCTAGATAAAATCTTCAACCAACTAGTCAATTTTGTGAAAAATGATACCCTATTCTAGACCCAAACGTTCTGATTCATATACCCTATCCTAGAGTAAACTGCTTGAAAACCATACCCTTCACAGTGGCACATACCTATATACCCCATACATGGCAGTGCCTCCCCCTCCCGGGCTACCAGCCCCTAGCATTTGATTCACTAACACTCAGTAAACAACTAACAATGAAGTACACTGTATATCAAAGAAAGGAATGTCATCTGTTTATAGTGTGTAAAGATTATAATAAATTATAATCGATATGTTTTTATCGGAATAACAGTGGTGTTCAAGTAGCAGCTACAGTATGATTACATGTCTGTTCCTGTCATTCAATATATGAACAGTTTACACATGGCCAGCCTGTATTAAGACATCAAAGATTTTGAAAGCAACCATGGCCTGGTGACATATTTCTGAAGAAATATAAATTTAAAGTCCTTACGACTGCTTATAGGCATTGATTTTTATTGTAAACAATATCTTACAGAGTGTATTTTTCTTGTGTACTAATTGTTGTAGAACACAGAGATCACTATAAGTATGACAGAGATATTAAAGTGTGAAAAGTTCTATAAACAAATGCATGCAGGAACAAATTAATTTATGATGGATGTAGCTTCTGAGAGATCCCCAATGTTAATGAAACATACCCCGTACATACATGCAAAAGAGTTCAATAATTTATTACTTAAGATTGCAATGATTTGTTTGGTTTCTCTGTATTTACAGACAACTTGATGGGATTATAATTTCTGCACCAAGGTCATTGAATAAACTGACTTAGAAGTTGAGTTCTGCAACCCATTGTGTGTGTTGTAATATCATGGCTGCAACATTGTGACAGATACACTGTTTTACATTATTAAGAAACACATATAATATATAGATTTAGCTGAGCCTAAAGGCGGAGCTCCTCAGTTACTTTTTGGAATGCTGTTACTAATGAAAATAATCGAACATGTATGTGAGGTAAATTGCGAACTATTTAATAGTTTCAGCCGGAAATAGGATCACATCAGCAGATCGAGGTGTAAGATGGCATGATTATGAAATATAGAACCATGATTTCAAGGATTTCTGGGAGGCCACTAAAAATCTTGATCACATAACAGAACTGTCTTCTGTGCTTTTTGGTGGCATTTCCTGTTCTTTCCTACCTTATTCAGGAAGACAAGACATTGTTATTAATCATTATATTCTTTCTTAGTTAACATGGGGACTCCCACAAAAAGGAGTTTAAACATTTTTTTGCTGTGGGGACTGATTGAAATGCAGTGGTTACAATACTCAGTCCCTAAATCTCTACCAAATGAAATCTCGCAAAAATACCAAAATAGTATACATATGTGAAAAGGGTTTGCAATAAGCAAAATCACTCTTGCATGAATGGTAATTATGATATTTTTTTTTTGCTGATCATGAATACTTGCATAGGCTTCTAATAATAATTTTATTATTCAATTTCCATGTGATTTGTTCTTCTTCTTGACTGAGATTGTGGACTACAGGAGCTGTTATTGGGTTCCATTAATTAATTTTGCTATGATTAAATTATACCAAGAATTATAAGCAAGTTAAGAGTAAGTTATATTATGTACATCTATTTCGTCTGCACTACACAACCAAATGCACTCAAAGGTTATCAGGCATGGGTACATTTGTCAGAAGAGCCCAGCATATCCAAGATATGTTTTGATTGACACATCAATTAAGATAATTTACAAGCAATACATCAGTATCCTACATGCACCAAACTGGACATAGGGGTTACGAGGCAATCATTTAAACAACAGATTGAAATAATTTATAAACAAGAGAACACTATTTGTACAATAGTAGGGAACAAATTAGCCTTATTGGACGTTGCAAATGGCAAGGCTGTCTGTCTCCATTTCGTGTTGGCAGAATATTAATTTATGCCATGTCCAATGCAGATTATCACAAAATTAATTTATAAACACGATAAATATCATTTTAAAGCCAAAAAAGCAATTATTGAAATAAACCATGAGTAAATTATCTCTAAGAAAAACTGATTACTTTAAAAGGCACCTTAAATAATTAGTTAATACATGTGTTTCTTAATAATGTAATACAGTGTATCTGTCACAATGTTGCAGCCATGATATTACAAAACACAGGATGGGTTGCAGAACTCAACTTCTAAGTCAGTTTATTCAATGACCTTGGTGCAGAAATTATAATCCCATCAAGTTGTCTGTAAATACAGAGAAACCAAACTAATCATTACAATCTTAAGTAATAAATTATTGAACTCTTTTGCATGTATGTACAGTGTATGTTCCATTAACATTGGGGATCTCTCAGAAGCTGCATCCATCACTAACCATGATTCAGTCATGGTTAGTGATTTTTCAGGTGGATAGAGTTACGCATAGCCTGTGAGCAGGCTCTAGTATCTGTCTCTAGTGCCTGAGCAGGCTAAATAAGTGTCTAGTGTTTTTCTGCATTGGCATGTCAGCGAGTGCCTTCATGCAACTTTGCCGCTCGTGCCCCCGGCCCAAACACAAGAGCCTGCGCAAAGGCTTAGTTACCCATCTTTTCTTCAATTTGGCTCTGGTGAGAGTGCGGTTCTTGTCTAGATCAAATTGCTATGAGAAGACTAGTGAGTAGCACAATAACAACAAGCTATTGTGGTGAGTTTCTGGCAGTGACTTTAAACATCTTTTAACAACATGTGGTCCGATCTGTTAGCAAGTGAGAAGCAGACGGAAGTAAGTGTGCAACATTTCTATAAATTGTTTTAATATGATGGCCGCCAAGAATATGAAATGCTGATTTGTCACAGTATCAGTGTGGAAATAGTCTTGATCCAGAACTAGTTTGGTATCTGTTGGACAAATCAAATATTATATTAAGATGAGCCAGGTTAGCCTTTGAACTTTGAAAGTGGGGGGCGTGACCGTCAATGTACAGGGGGCTGCCACTGACAGACATCCTGTTCTCTATGACATTTTCTATCTTGTTCAGTATCTACTAGACATAAAGGATAAATTTATACCTCTGGTAAATTGCAGATCGCTTATTAAACAAAATGGCAAGAAGATCTTTTAAATCTTATAACAGCGCTTTTAAAATTTAACTGTTTTGTTAATACTACAGTCACAACGCAGTGCACATTCCAAAGCAGTCCTTGATGATACATTGATTACTGTAAACACATCAGTTGATCACCACAAACTGTGTCATATCTTATTGCCCCATCAGTCTCAGCCTTTGCGAAATCTATGATGATGTAATGGTGTTAACCTGGAAGTTCGCTCAGGACATGCCCATGAATGATACAAAAGGAAACGAGTGTCACGCTATTAATAATGCTTTTAATAAACAGCTTTCTTCCTGAAACATCAAAATTCAATTTGCTTGTGCTTTGAAGTAGTCACGCAAGTCACACAATCAGGGGGGTTTAAGTTATCCACAGCTAATTTTGGAACGGTTGTGTTTTTTCTCCTAGCACTGACTTAAAAATTGCAAGTTCTGGCAAGCTCTTGTTTACCTCGGCAAATATTTAATTTTTCTTCAAATCTCTTCACTCGCTGCGATGAAACAGCCAGAGAATTCGCTTCATTTGTCGAAACCCACAAGAAATACTCGCAAAATTGCACAAATTAATGACCGTTGCTTCTGGCGAAATAAACTTGCAAAGTAAACATGATCTTACAGTGTATTTGTCATACAGCAAAAATGAAAGTTGCAACGTCAGCACATTCCATGGCTGACGTAATACCCTTTCTTAGCGTTTTTAGCATATTTATTATTTCCCTTTGAATCCAACGCTTCGATAAAACCAGAAGAAAATATATATTATACACAAATAAAGAAAACAATATCCGTAACATTGTCCTTGTATTAACGTTTCAACAGCTTATGGCGAATAAACATCACAGGTCGCGTGATTCAAAATTTGGCCGAGAGGAAGTTTGGGTCTGGTCACCGACCAAAAACAAAAAAAACACTGGTAGAACATGAACCGCGCTCGGCCCATGGCCGTGCGGTTAATTGCCAGCAAGCTTATTTTAGACGCTCTCAGGGTGCTTGGAGTTAAATTATGACGCACTTTACTAAGATTCTCATAATCATAGCCCTCACTAGAAATAATGGTTGCACGAATTTCAACAGATGGGGAATTTTTGTGTCAGTTTGAGGTCCTTTTTACTTGGCCGCTTATTTTTTACAGGCAAAAACCTAAGCAAAACAATTTTCGAGTATTTGAAGAACTTGTTTTCTTCGATTTGTGGATTCTGGTTTCCAGTTACTGGATTCCAGTTTTTCGTTCTGGATTCCGGCTTCCAGTTTCTGGGTTTTAGGGTTGCCCCACATTTAACAGAGTGTTTGCTTTACATTCAGTTTACACATGGCTGTTATCCAGCATAGGCAGACTTATAAGTTTGCCTTCAAAAATAAACTACAACAACTATTGCATCTTCCATCACCTGTTCTTGGGATGAAATGACACAAAATCCAAGTACAAGAAGTCAAAAGCATAAAACCAACTTACCCGGTAATGCTTACAGTTCCTCTTACTGTCTGCATATGCCTTCCATAAACTGGTACTGCCTGGACAATGTACTCATTATTTTTGTGACCACACCTTAAAACATCACTGTTATATAATTTGTCCCGAAAAAGCAACTCATGAACTGTTATGCCTTTGGCACTCACCAAATACCTTTACATGATTTACAATGTACACCACATCAACATTCACAATTCTCTTTACTTTCACTGTAACTTTTTTTTTGTGTCATTTTCCCTAACTTGAAGACAGGTGATAATTTGCCTCAGAAATCTCTATAAATTCACAGGGAGTGATAACAATTAAATTGTGACTAATTTTAGCAAAGGAGGCATTCAAATGTCAGATTTTAATGTTAAGTTTATAACTTTACATTACTCTTTGTATATATATATATATATATATATATATATATATATATATATATATATATATATATATGTCTGAATTTATGAAAATCGTGTTAAAGACTTTGCACCAAAATAGCGGGCATGTTTTTGGAAAATCGGTTAGAAAATGTACATAAATATGGCCATGTCGTACCAAGAGTGCTATCTACCTTGTGTACTCTTAACAGAGTCCATACCATGCCTATACAAACCTTTGAAGTCGCTGCAAATGAGTCGAACGAGCCAAACAAAGCTAAATTAGAGCTTACATTGATCATTTGGTTCGCCGCGGCACTAATTTAGACAGGCTTAACCTCTGCGATTTCACCTAAATGACCTCACTATGTCTTTACTGTGGGTTAAATTAGCCAGTCACGCTAACAAGAGCATGGTAAGCAGTGGAATCGGTTATTTACCTCTATATTTCAGCCAAAAAGTAGCTGTTACGTGACATTTCATCTCAATATCTGACCGATTCGCAAAAACATAGCCATAGAATTTGACTTGTCACTGATAATCTTGCTACAATTCTGTCCCAGAGCTAGCTTTCCACGAGGCTTATCGTAGCTCAAATAGCAGCAAATAACTCTCCTGTATGCCTTTTGAGGCCAGGAAGACTAAATTCACCGTCTTTTCGTTGAATGATGAATTGTACAATTTAATTAAGAGTGCTTTTAACATGAAATTGGAGTCTAAATCAATACGAACCTACAGATATCAAAACCGTGGCGGACAGCCAATCTATTGCTTTCTAAAGGCCTGCATCGTCCTAAATGGACTGAACAAGAGCTTCCTACATCGATAATCGATTGAAATTCAGACAAACTAGGCCATAGTTAGCAGTAAGCGAACACTCAACATGTTGTCGTTACGTCAATTATCGCCCGGAAGCCGCGCAATCACAGACAGTTCTGATACTTAGCTAAGCCGAGAACGCCTAAAATTGATAAAACAAGGAAATTCTACTCACGATCAGCGCTTGAACTCATGTTCTTCTCTCTCCTCGTGGCCATGTTTTGCTGGCAAATAGCCATGTCCCGGATGTACTTCAATTTTGTCGAGCGCGGAATGGCACATCAGGATTTCAACAGATTTTTTTTCGAAGTCTTTAGCTACATCAAAGTTCAAAGTAAATGATGCCAACAGCAGCTAGAAATGTCTGGTCCATTGCACGTCTAAGCCCTAAATTGATGTGGCTAAAGAGTTTTGCTGTCTAAAGCAAGCTCAACATTATCGCCACAGGGCAAACGGCCTTCTGTTACGGGACTAAATGTGACCCGTACAGTTTACACATCTCCTCAGGCCCGCCTCACGTACGATAATGGACGACGCTTACTAGCAAATCGTTAGACTTGGACCTTCATTGGACTTAATGATGTCCTCGGGCAGACTTCCTTTAGACAGCAAATACAGAACGCTAATCGGTCGCTCCTTGTCAGAGTCACCACGCGAACTGAATTCAGACGAGTGTAGCCTGGGCTAAACTTAGCGCAAATTGAAAAGGGGGGGCGGGGGGGGGGGGTCGATAAACAATGAAAAAAATACCCAAATAAATGAAACATGCGGCAGGCAGTTTCTACATTTCATGCTAGGTAAGATTTACAAGTTGCTGTCATAGCGAAAGCAGAAAAAAAAACAATGAAAAAAGCAAATAAATCAAAAACCACTTGATTCAGTCTTTAACACCGTTTTCATAAATCCAGACATATATATATATATATGTCTGAATTTATGAAAACCGTGTCAAATTTGGGGCAAAACTTTCGCGCCTGCCTGCCGGCGATAGCCGGCAGGGAGGCCTTTGCGGTGCTTGAAAAGCCAGGGGGGCTTCCGTCAAGGAGGGTGGGGGAAGATAGCCCTGGGACCTGGCTACCCGCTGATACCAAGCGGGGCTGCCAGGATTTAACCCCAGGGGGGTGGGGTGGGTCACAGAGAGAGGCACATTCCTCAGTTAAAACTGCTCATTTTCTTTGCAGGACAGCCTTGGCCGGCAATGCCCTGCAGTCTTAGGGGCTGGCAGCCAGCCAGCCAGACACAAGCAAGTGGACTTTGATCGTAGACGTTGAAGTTCTATTTGTATTTTTTAAAAAATACTTATCACTAAAGACATGTTTTTGTGTGGGAAGGCACTTTTTCCTGCAACAACTGAGGTTGTTGGTGTTGGATCTAGGTTTTAGAATACAATGCCCTTTCTTGTTCTCTTTAGTTCGATAGGAAATGTATTGCTTATTTATTGCTTACTCTTAGATGTCTTGAGTCTTAGATAAAGAGGAAGATTTTGACATTTGCATTTTTCCGCGAATAATTTAATGTTGGATCCTACGTAATTAACTCGGTATACAATCATACAATGATCAACTAAGGCGGCTTATATTAAGGAATCTCTTATTCTGTGTTAAGCTTTCCTCAAATTCACTGGATTGACTTGTTCAATGTAATGTAATTTGGAATTTGTCTGAAAGATTAAAGATTAAAGATTAAATTCGCGCTTGACATTGCCTCTTTATGGATCAATCCTAAGTATATACTAAAAAAATTAGCATTACACGGTGTCTCGTACTACTCTTTATAACACCGAGGAATAGAAAAATATTTAATAGTTTGAAGCATTTTTCCACAACTTTGCACTGAAGCACATGTACATTCGCTGATCCGTACATAACCAGCCTCCTAACATATGTACATCTTATTTAGTGAGCCCTTTTATTGTGTAGCATCGCTTTATAAATTTAATTCTACCCTTAGAGCTCGAAATAAAAGGGATGAGTACGTTGCAGGTCAAAGGAGATAGAAATATTTCCAAAGAGCGAAAAGCTGGAAAAAACCGTGTTCAAATTAACCGGTACTAAACGCCTAAAAGATAATAGGCAAACCCAACGAAATTGATCAGAGTTCGAAATAACGGAGAGAAGTTTCTTTCTTCGAGTTAGCCTAGTAGGGATTAAGTTAAATTTGCAACTTACACTACCCGCGTTGATCAGAAGTTCCAGGTGCAATCTGCCTTGATACTTCACTGAGAGATGGATTTGAGAATGGATGTCACGATGTTTTTTTTTTCGCCTTTCGCGACTTCTTCGCGAAGAAATAGTTCAATTCCGCTAAAGTCGTTTGGATTGGTCACATTCCATTGCAGCTCTGCAGCATCTAACGGGGTGGGGGTTTTCCAGCTGCTCGTATATTTTCTTACGATAAAGCGGTGTTTTTGGCAAAGTTTTGAATTGGCGATTATCGGTATCTTTTAGTCACCGTTAGGAAAGGCAGGGAGTTTATCTTTTTTATATAACAAAGGGCTTGTAAGTGGTTTTACTTTATTTAGGTGGGGCAGTAAAAACTTAGAATTTCAAAAGGTACCACCGTGTGCATTTATATTACAAGCTAACATTTTCCGATAAAATCATTCCTTCATATGTCCCATCTAAATTTCGTTTTTCGGCCTTTTACCTGGTGCCGCGAGTTAACTTTTATGTAATGCGTTAACTTGTACCCGGCCAACAGCATTGTTTTGGCTAGGACGCCTTCAAAACGTTCCGCGATAGTATGTTCTTTTCATCCTTAGTTAGCACGTACAATCTTTTTTAAAAGAATATTGTTTTTAGGCCCAGGCTGAGTATTCTTATCAGTTTTCTGCTTATTCTAGGCTGAAAAAATTCTTGTGAATATTCCTAGATTAGATAAAGGAATACAAAGTCGACTTTGTCGATAAAACTTCAAATTTTAGCTGATCTAATCTTTTCCCCTCTTCCAAGAGAATTCAGCATTAGGTTGATATACTATTCCATTTAAAAATTATCAGTACTGAAGTAAGAAGATAGTATATTTCGGGATGGTATCTTTAACCCCCAGGAAACGTATTTGTGCTTGTAGTATTCACAACGAAATGGCAAGGTGCCTGCCGGTTACACTCTTTCTCTTTAGAATATTGAGGCTGAACTTTGCGAAATTTTAAGAATATTTTAAGCATGAACCCGAGGCTGCGATTTTGAAGCATGGCTCTGTTCTGTCATACACTATAATGTCTATATTCTAAGAATATTCACAATAATATTTTCAGCCTACAATCGGCAGAAAGACAAGAACATTCAGCCAGGAAAAAAAAACAATATCCTTATAAAAAAGGAGTGTAATGTCCCGTGTTTAATGCCCGTTTTATCTATATCTCGGCCAACCTAAAGCCTTCATTTTCCTCCGAAAGGTTTGCTTGTTTATTTCCAACTTAACGTTTCTTGCAACTGTGAAGTTCAAGAATGGCTTACAAAATCAGTATGCGTGTTTGCACAGGTCGAGTAATCTTTATTTGTTTTTGTTGAGGTTTGAATCCCTCGATAGGGGGTTTCGCTGTATTTAAAATTGAAAGAGTTTTATATTAGTCAATTGTTTCTTTATCTCATGAGCTCACTTGTTTTGTTTATCTTACCAGCCAAGCTAAGTATCCACTCCGCACTATATAAATTGTAAGAAAGAATCGACGTCTCCGGAAAGAGATCATTCAATTGCATAAACGTGACCCATTGACCTTCCAAGTGTCAACACTCTGATAGGTCCTTATAGACGTCACCCAGAATCAGTACGTGTCTTAGTGAAGCAACTCCCAACAACTTCCAACGTAGATTAAGTAAAACGCTTTACCGCGAAGAATCGTGAACTTTCTCCGTTAAAAATGCAAATCACGTAGTCGAACGAATAAACAGATACATAAACGCACTCTAAAAGCAATGACAATTCACAAACTTAAAAATATGTTCCCAAAAGCACTCGTCTTGCAACTTGATTATCACAAGACTTTGCCCTGTCCAAAGATCTCAGCACAAGATAGCCACTATTCGAGGAAAATAAGAACCAATCTTCTCGGAATATACTGTGCAAATGAAGAAACTATTCACTGCTTCCTCTACGATGACAGTGTTGGTGGAGCAGGACCGAACGAGGTAATATCTTTGTTGAACAATCTACTCGAAAAAATGGAAACAAAATATGGCAGATTTGATCAGCTAACAATCTGGTGTGATAACTCTCCGGGCCAATTTAAAGAATGCTTCTTGTTTTTTTACCTCGATTACCTGGTGAAAAAGGGACAGTTTCTGAGAATAGACCTCAAGTTTCTTTTAGAGGGACATTCCTACTCGATATGCGACAGGCGTTTTGGCTGTATTCAGAAGTTTTTTGACACAGTAGAGAGGGTTGAGTTACCACAAGAATGGGCAACTTTGCTGAAGAACAGTCCTTTAAAAAATATCGAGGTACACTGGGCAACTTTAAACATGATCAAGGACTATAAATCCTGGCTTAGGATGCAGTATATATCCAGGTGTGAGGGTCTAGATAAGGAGAAATTTGAAGTCAGAAGGTTAGCGTGGCTAAATTTTGGTTATGGAGAAGTCGCAGATTTCGAGGGGAAATTGGAACTTGTACACCATCCTGAGACTGTGCTTATACGGTTTAATATTGACACTAAAGAGAAGCCAAGAATGGTTTCGTTCTACAAAAAAAAGCAAATGACGGAATTGAATTCCGATTTACTCGTACCTGCAAGACATGAACAGAGGCCTGTAAATAATCAAGTGAAAAAAGACTGTTTAAAGTTAGCGCGAAAATATTTATCTGAACGCGCACAAGCTTTTTATGCCTCACTAGCTTGTGAAGAAGACTCCTCAGATGATGAAAGTTAATAACTTTTATTATACTTTTTCTACCGAGGATGTTCACTTTATCCACAAACTTGAATAAATACACAATACTTTTTTATACATGTATTTGTGCCACTAGAACTGAAGTTACTGGCCATGGGGAAGGGTCTGGCTATTGGAATACAACGCCCACTCTTTGTCATTGTAGTCCCATAGTAGCTCTACTGTTTCTGGGATGTCATGCAGGGCGACAAGAAAAACCCTTGGATTTCTTGAGTTTTTGTTGGCGATGAAGGGCCTTACATTAGCGTTGTTCCTCGAGTGATTCAATGTTGCACCCCACGGTAATTCGCCCCTCACATTGCCTCTATATGGATCAATCCTAAATATAAATACAAAAAAGAGAACATTACACAGCGTTTCGCACTACTCTTTATAAAATGAGGAACAGAAAAACATTTCATTGTTTGATGCAGGTTTCAACAACGTAGCACTGAAGTACATGTACATACGTATATCCGTACCCAGCAAGCCTCCCAACAGATATGCATCTTATTCAGTGAGTCCTTTTTAGAGTGTAGTATCGCTTTATAAATTTATGTTTACGAGACTTGTGGCTCTTTTGGCGAACACTTAGCACGAAGGGCAAGCAAAGATGCAAATTGCGAGTTAAACGTACCAAGTGCTAGCGTTTTCAAGTGCCACTTGATTCATGGCACTCTAGAACAAGGAAATGTATCGCTTATGTCGGGAAGCGCTGTGAAATGTCACTCGTGCTTCATCAGTTAATGTTGCGTCGTGTTAAAACAAAATCCGCAGAATTTCATCAAGTAGCAGGAACGTACTATCGCAAACTTTGATTCAAATTAATTTCATTTTAAGCAGGAGCGTATAAGAAGGAAAGTTTCTTCAATTTTATATTGAAAATTCGACCATCGCACTGAGATATGATACTGCGAACTAACATAGCAGTGCGTGATGAAGTAGAAACAGTTTACGGTATCTGACTAGCTTTCCTGACGAATCACTGTAACACGGTCTACGCATGAAGAGCCCACCCATATGGCAGCAACATAGATTTAAGCTAGAACGAAGAATTGTGCCTCATATTTTGAGTACTTTTTTAACGAATTTCCGTCTTTTATTTCGTAAAAAGATCTCATTCCTATCAACTTCTTATAACGCTTTTTTCTCCCGGAAAGTAACGATCCCTCGAAAGTAACCACAGCCCGAAAGTAAGAAGCTCCAAAGACTGCTAATTCCGAAAGTAACGTCGATCGTTACTTTCGGAAGTTTACGGTATCATACTAAATACTACAATGCTTCGTAAAAGATTTATGCAACGTTTTCTTTCCTTAAACGATGACTTCGCACCGTTTTACGCGCACGGTTAAGGGCTACAAAAATCCGTTTAATTGTTCTCCCACAATACAAATTGAACAATGTGAGATGTCTGAACTTCTTTTACGCGTTACTCGTACAACTGCTTCTAATGAGTACAGCTGGACAACAATAAGAACACCTAGAAATGAGGACGTGATTGGTGAGCAAAAACGGAAAAACAACTCCTTATTAGCTTGCATCTTGAGTCCTCATTTACAGTGTGTGATGTAAATGCTGTACGTAGACTTTGAAATTGCTTTTGTATCCTAAGCTCTGTCACCAATCTTGTAGTTTTCTGTTCAAAGTGGTCTATTTAAGAGCTAACCTACTATATATCTTATTATCTTGATTATAAAAAAAGCGTCTCTGTTTATCCCACGGAGTCGCCACTGAATAAATTGATATGTTCAAATTTCATTTCATTTCATTTCTAAACCAAACTACGTTAATTTTCCAATTTGCCCCTGAATTTTCAATATAGTATACATAGCAAATTATAAAACAAATCTCAAAACACGCTTATGTACACACTTATAATAGCACTCACGCAATCTGGCGACCCGCACTCTCGAAAACCATGAGGGCGCAAACTTTCCCTTCCTCTCGGTAGATCTCCTCACGCCTCTTAGCTTCTTCCAAAGTCTGCACTTCTCCTTCATATTCACATAGGACCTCGCACTTTTTAATGTCCCGCGAGGCGAAGGCGCATTTTCCCGCTTTTCTTACCGGGTCACTCGGCACATCGTGGAGCTTTAGAAATAAACATAATGTTCAGCATTCCGGCGACAGGTTAAATGTCCAGAAAGATAACACGAGATAGCTGATATTATGCATAACTGCTTACCTCAATTGGTGGAGCAGGTTTGGGGTTGAGGGACATATAATGCTGAACTCTCTCAGCCATTACACGCCCCCCAAATTCAACGGCTGGCTCTCTCTTTGGACGCTGTAGGGCTATCCCCGTATACCCTCGAATGTTTCCACCAGCTTGGGTAGTTGATGCTATTTGCCATAGCCTCTGTTGGCCATATACAAGAACCGCTTTCTTAAATTGCTGATAAACACAAGGTAAACAACATACAATGTTTAAATGCTGATAATGGTTCGCTCAATTTACATACATTTTTTCTCGATTACTATCATTCTTAACGACTTAGGAAACTGAGTTAAAATCGGGCCTACAATTACACAGGGCGGACATATATCTTAAACTGTTGAACTACTTGTACAAAGAACGAAGTAGGTAATCCGTAAAGATCAGCTACAGTTGGACTCTGCTATTTCGAATTCTCTGATGAAAAGAAACCCTCATCGTTTAGCTTATCTCTAGTTTAAAAGTCATAGCTCCTAGTATCAATAATATGTAAATAATAACCAGTCAAAAATAGTTCGTAACGCTTGTAATAAACATTTTCGTAAATCTTTCTCTAAGTAGTTGGATAGTAAGCTTATTGTATATTAATGGTATAATTAACAATTAGACCCGTAGCCTGCAAGGGCTACGGGTCAATAGCCCATTCGGCTTCGCCTCATGGGCTATTAACCCGTGGCCCTTGAGGGCGAAGGGTCTAATTGTTTTAGTATCACCCAACTAGTCGGACAGAAAAGGCAATAATAAAGTTAGCAAATGCAAGTTGAAGAAATATTTGTTTGGGAATAAAACGAAAGAAGGCGTCATGCTCGATTGCGCCAATTTCGCTACTCGAGGACTATCACTAATAGTCCTCTACTAGCGTAGCCAATTAAAATGAAGGATTTGCATTAGTCCACTAGTTGGGTGATACTAATATAAAATAGATCGATGTGCGGGTTCATGCTGTTATTATATTTACGTTTCTAACTCAATTATTTTTAATTATAAAGTGTAGATGAAAGACAACTCATTTGACTTTTTGAAGCGCTTAATTTGCGTTAGCTAACCATCTGCAATAGCAGCTCGTTTTGTGTGCGATATCGCAGCGTGTTCAAATGGAGAGAGGATTATTATTGGAGCATGTACACACAACTTATAAACAAGAAAAGGTGATATCATGGTGAAATGAAGACCGAATCGTACCGAAAATAGTTACAACTTTAGGCTCGACAAAAATAAGGCCACCATAAATCGTCTGTGTAAACGGGCTTTAAATGAGCCTAAAGTTGAGGAGGTAATTGATAATTGGTAATTCTTTATTTATCGTGACAACTCCGCTTAGCTAAAAAGCTACTTTACAGGAAGAGCATTAAGGTAAAAGATTAAAGTACGATCACATTAGTTTCTCAACGGTGATCTGATATATGTTTCAATGTTGATATAGTTTTCAATTGTATCATTGCAGTTGGAAATAAAAGGGATTGGTACGTCGCAGGTCATGGGACACAAAAATCAATTCCAAAGAGCGGAAAGTTTGAAATAACCGAGTTCGAATTAACCGTTGCTAAATGCCTAAAATAACACCGGGGCACACCCAAGGGAAACAGATTAGAGTTCGAAAAAACGGGGAGTACAGTGTTTTTTTCGGGTTAGCCTAGTAGGGATTAAGTTAAATTTGTAGGGTCCAACGGTAGTCACAATAGTTTAATGTAATCGGGTTCCAAGAATTTTAATACTTACCCTGTAAAAACTTCCCTTTTTCATGAGATACTGAGTTTGCCCGCGCGTACTGTCCTCTTCTGTCCACAATGAGACGACCCTGCAATATTCCTTAAAAATTTCTTCAGAAGAAACAAAACTTGTCTCTTCTGCCAAAGCAACAGATTTAAGGATAAACTCTTGTAAAAACGGACATTTTGCTGCTCGTTTGTGCTTAAGCATAACTCTTCTAACATTCGCAAATTTGGGCGGCATCTTTGCAGTGCTCCTACAGGTGTTTGTGAGCTGACGATCAAAGCGTTTTATTTATAGGTACTGAGATTTACCCATAAAAATCGTAGGAAACAACTGGTGCTGGCTGATTAGCCAATCAGAAACGCGAATCAGAAATTTCACTAGTGAAGAAAAATCAGCAACTGAACCGGAGCAATGAATTTTCACTAGTGATACTAGTAAAGATGCATACATGCCGTTGGTCTATCGTAGAGTGTTGTTTAGCCCAGAAAACAATAATTGCTATTTACAAAACTAAACAACAAATCAAATTGCTGGAAAGCTACTCGAGGAAAACGATTTAATGCTTCGAGGACGGTAGAAGATTTTTGTATGGGATGAGGCCGGGGTGGGGGTAGCGGAGGGGGGTTGTTTGCGCAACCTTGGCCAAAGTGGACGAAGCAATCAAAATGTACTTATTGATTGTCTGAGGCGTTTATTTAGGATAGTAGCAACTTTATGGACCTATGAAACATTCAGTGAAAACATTGACCTGTAAGCTTTCTTTTTTTTTATTTATTTATTTTCCTGTTCGGTGTTTACCATACAAAGTAACATCGGAACTCGTGCAAAAAATAATTCAAAGGCGACGCGTCAGGAGACATATCTAGCAAAACCCGTGAGAGCGCTCTCCGCTATTGTCACCTTCTAAAAGCAACTCAATTGGATCATTTCTAATTTTGAATTTCTTGTTCAGCTTTGATGGAACCACCGACGTTTTCAAGTCGTTTTGTTTACTTTTTAATCTTGAAATATCCAAGTACCGATGAAATAAACAAATTACCAACGCAGCTGTTTCTAAATTGCTGTGAAGTTGCACACGGAAAGTCTCTATAAACATAAAAAGGAGAGCATTTATTATTGGAATGTTAGTTACAATTCTTAAGTTTGATTCCTGTAAACTGGAGGTATATTTCGTGACAAGGTCAATCAGTTGCCACCGCCTCGTATTTCGTTGACGGCCCGTCAGGATTTTTCAGCTAAATTAATCTTATCAGGCTTCATCATAATTCGAACTCCGTCAGCAAATAAACGTGTCTACACACTTAGCCTAGTAAGTGTATAACAGCGAGGGTACTTGTAAAACAGCGAAGTACATGCGTATAGATAATTTGTCTGTGTAAATATTCCGCGAGGTTGAAGATATTAAGACCCGGTAAAGGTACCGACTTAGTGATGTCAGTCGAATGAGGGTCCTGTTAAATTTCTCAACTTCAGAAAGATTGTATCTATATTTAACACATTTTGGGTTTTGGGTTTGAAGTTGAATGCATCAGTCTCTAATGATCAAGCTACAATAAATCAAAAACAGGAACAAGAAGTCCATTTCAATATAATTTTTATTTATTAAATGGCCTGTTGAACTTTTGTAGCGAGAATAGTTACATCGTATTTTAAGGAAGCGAATCTAGCCTCGCTTTCTCTTAAGTGAGACTGGCGTTGAGTTCTCAGCCGACAAATTTCATCTTCGGACCTGTGCCGCCCAGTTTTCCTCAATTGTTCCTTCAATTTATTGGAATTATTGTCGCAAGTTTGACAGGTATCTTGTCTCGCTTTTCTAAAACTAAGCATTTCCTTCAATTCACTGTTAAATATGTTTCTAAATGACGAAAAACTTAAAACTGGACCTTTATTGTTTCTTCTTAAACTGGTTGTCTTTAAATCTGGGTTTTCCTTAAGGAACTCAGACCACATTTGACGCATGGACACTTTTGAGTCAAAATACTTGTTAGCATTAGTTCGTGACTTCCGGTAATGGGATTCGCTTGCCTCGTATGAGCAAATAAAGTTTATCACCATGTTTTTCACGAGGGGCAAAAATTTTCTTGGCGTTCTCTGGCCCCTCTGGTCGGGTTCTACGGAAGGATTATCCAGATGAATTTTTTTCAGCAACACTTGTATCTTGCTTGATGACAATCCATAGCATTTTCTAAATGCGGTCCGACATACCTTTTCCAGTGGTGGTATGGTATAATTTACCCTCCGTTTTCCTCCTACGGTTACTCTTATTTCCATGAGCTTGGAAAAGAGGTAATTCTGTTCATTGTATGACTTTCGATAAACCGTGTTTCTTTGACCTCGTATAATAATTCTTGTTTGGAATGCACCTCTCCTCAAAAGGCAACCACTGTGACAGCAGGTCAAAAGTAGCCGATTTATATCTCTGAAAGCAGCATTTTTTCGTCTCAATATCGTTCGCCTATCCTTTGCCACGTAAGTCTTCTGGAGCTTGTGACTGGTAACCAATTTCCTCCTTCCCTTTTCGACTGAACTCGCGATTGGATCACCATGGACAAAATACTGCCACGGCCTTGCGGAATCGAATTTGTATACAAGGTTGTTTAGGTCTTTTCCATCGCCATGGAGAGCGCCTGTTAGAATCGAGGGATTGTTGGAAGTCGTCATATTGTGAACGCAGTTTTGGCGAGCTTTCTGAAACGTAAAAAAGCTGGCGTTTTTATTCTATGGCCTGACGTGACCGAACGAATGTACGAGCATTGTCCAGTTTGTTTACAAGCCTGACACGTCGACTGGCTGTCAAAAATTGCGAAATAGAACAGTCTGGAATCAGCCGTCAGCGAACACGCCCACCTATTTAACTCAGGCGAACACGTCCCTTATTTTCATCGCAAATATTCTGGAAAATATTACTTCCTTAAATTAAACCAAATCCATGTTTTGAAAAACAAATCTCCAACGAACTCGAAGGCAGAGGTATAATAATTAAACATTATACGAGGCTTGAATTACTTTCGCAGCCTCTGGGGTGGACCACAGCCTGCTGTGAATATTTTTTTTCTTCTGTCGCCGATTTGCAGGAGATAAGTTTGAAATACACTACAAAGTGGTACACCGCATTAATTATTAAATACTTCCCTCAACGGACATTTAATAAAGTTCTTTATTATATGGATAAACATGAACTAGTCCGCAATGAAAAACAAAAACTTCGTGAGCAGTCGATCTGCAGTCCATATTTTGTAATATGGACCGCTGAGAAGGACCGCCCACGAACCAATTACGGCAAATTGCGTTTTCAATTCATTCCGCAAAATAAAGAGTTTTTTTTAAGAAGAAATCTTGTTACCTTCATACCACAAAAGCGACGCGAGAAACGTAAATAAATGTTTACCTTTCACGCGCTCGTTACCGGGAATGCCTATTCGGAGACGCATACTTGGAGAGGCGCATCAATTTATCAGTCCGATATTACATAGAAGCAAATCAGATAAAGTAGACTGTTCAACAGCCTCTCTATTTACGCACGCGAAAGAAAACGCGAGCGCGAAATAAAAAGCGAGATCCCTTTGTTCAAGTCGATTTTATGCGCGAGTTCGACGATAGGCTCGATTACCAGCCGCTGTTCGGGAAAGGAGCCTAGTTCGACGATCGAATAAAAAAACGTGAAAATAGAGGGCCGTGAACAGTCTAAGATAAATAGAAAACTTTTATATAGCAGTCTTATACACCGAAATCCAAAGTGCTTAACACCCAAGAAATTTATCAAAACCATCTCCATAGAGATAAACTATTTTGAGTGTTGTTTCTGACTATAGTTTGCCTGTGACTTTTCGCTCATACGCGGGAAAGACCGCGCGCAGGACTGGAAATTGGCGAACATGATAACTTCTGATTGTAAGCTCGTGGCGGTCAAATTAAATCGTGCTATGAAATGATATTTTTCGATGGTTTCACAAAGGTAACCACCTGAACGACGGCCATAATTCCATTCTATAAAGCTACACGGAATAGACTGACTTCAGACGTGGATTATAAGCTCCCGTTTTAGCTCTGCTGGGATACCTGGACTGAGCGGTAAGTTTGCTTGCAATCTGATAATCTTTAGCTTATCTGAGTTATCGGCTTATGTTTTAGCAAAGAACTGGGTAAAAGCCTGGCGAAATTTCCTCCACTACTGAGTAATATACATCCTGGGATATAATTTTCAGCCTAAATGTGTTAAATGCAAGGCGAACCGAAGTGGAAAAACCGCGAATCTTTACTACCGCAGCCCGAAGCCTGCAAAATTGTTGTCAAATGAGTCAGAGCTGTCGCCAATGAAATACTTCTTTAACCACGTTCTTTGTCTGAAGTTACAGAAAGCAGGAATGGCCATCATCCGATTGTAGCTGTTGTTGAGAATGACAAATGTCAAAAAGTGAGTTTGAGCGTTGAATAGTAGTGACACATGCTAAGTTGTTACCGTTGAAACCAATTATCCTTAAGGGTACAGTTGAACCTTTATTTTCGAATATAGTTTCCTGTATGTTCGCTATAAAGCTAAGTTGTGAAAAACGGCCTTCGTAGCTTTCCTCGGCATAATGCTCAGTTAGGCTGACATATTATTATGATTTTAAAAGATAAAATAAGTTGTCACTACAGCTGATTTATGTGAGTTTCAATCCTTCGTCAGCTAAGAATGAACAGAATGAAGTCGTGAAATATTGGCCAAGCTTATTTTGGCCCGTCTATTTTCTACACGTTTATCACTAGAAATAAATCGATAAATGTATACCCTCTTGATTTAAAAGACCCTTTAAGCAATCTCCCGTTCGTTTTGCTATTGAGTGACCCGGCCTAGTAATTGGGCAACTATAATAAGCTAAGTTTAAATTTAAGCTTAAATACGGGTTATTCAACGATCACGGACGTTACATTTGCACGAATATGGCAAGAGAAAAAGCATTAAAAAAGATACAAAAAAAATCATTCCCTCTGACTTAAATTCTTTATGACAGATAGAGAAGAGTTGCATGTTTAGTTGAGAACCCGTCAAATTGACTCTTTTCCAAAAAAAAAAATATATTGAAGCTTAAATAAATGGAGCTTTCATGGACGTTTAACAGCTGAGTCAACCAAGTTCTCAAGTGTAAATCTTAAACCGTAATTTCCTGTGAATTGTGAAAACATAAAAACCATTGATATTGTTTGTTTAGGTACAAGGTAACACTTAAATTATGTACTGATAAATATTTCTTTCAATTGGTGCTTTTTATTTGATAATAAAACATTGTCATGGATGTCACATTCCAGATCATGGACTTAATACAGTGTTTCAAAAAGAAAATGAAATTAATGATGTTGAAAATATAATTTCCCTGTTCCTTCTTGACTTTTCCCACATTTATTAGAAAACTGGCCAAATGAAGCAAATATCAATCGGTTCAAGCAGCTTGTAAAGACATACAATGTTATGTTTAGCTTTTTATTGATATCTGGTTAGCTATTTTATTTGAAATTGTACCATGTTTTGTACTTTTTAGCAATCATTGCATGGTACATCTACGTCTTTAAAGATGAATTTTAGTTTCATTTTTATGATGTAAACCATACTTAAAAATTTCATGGAAAGCTGCACTATTAAATTTTTTTAATTTTGCTTGTAAACCCGGGCTATCTTTTGCCTTACAGTTAGGTTTAACCCGCTCGCTAGGGTAACTCTCCCTCCTTGTAAACAGGCCCTTATTATTATTATTATTGTTATTATTATTACTATTATTATTATTATTAGAAAAGGTTTTTCTAAAAAACTGCATTGTTTCAAGCTCTTTTTGAACATAGCTAATTTGATCTAGAATGGATAATAAGTTACTAGGTCTTTTGTTGAGAGTATGTTTGCATGGTTTCAGACTAATAACCTTTGTTCAGTTCTAAATTCTTAAACTTAAGAGACAAACACAAGTCTTATATTCAATGACATTAAATTTTAATCACAGAGCTATAATGACCATTTGTTGTGTTCACTTCAAAAGAGGAAAAAAACTTACGCTAATTACTGTGATGATCAATCATGTCTTCATACTTTGACATTTTGTTGACTATTACATGTATATTATTGTGTTGTTGCTATTATTATTATTCTACTTATTATTATTATTATTATTATTAATTCAACGGTAATTGCTCGAGTTCTAAGTCCTAATTTTTTGTTGAACAAAAAACTAACTTTTAGAACCAAGCTTTTTGGGCAATTATTACGAAGCCTCTTGCATTTACTGTTGTTCATGATATATCACATCCATGAATGTAACATTCATGACAAATTTAACGGCAAGTTTTTTGAGTGACCTTTTGGAACTGATAAGTTTTGTTGCCACAGATGTATGTTACTTGGTCAAGTAATTAAAAAAAAACATCTAGTATGTTATTTTTATATCGGGCTTAGATACAAGCCATGAGAAAAAACAAATTGCTCTAAATTACAGGGAATACTTTACTTGACATCCATGACAAAATTTTTGGCAGTTACACATTTCTTTAAGAATAGGTAAGATGAAAATACTTTGGTTCTAACCTGGACATTTAATATTACATTTAATGTGTACTAAACTCAGTTGTTTGACTTATGGTTAAAAGATTATTGCATCCATAATGCCAAAATACAAGGAGTCTATTAGTAGTCCCTTAGTTTGGGGAGGGCCCCCCCCCCAACCCCTCAGTAATGCATGATAATTTTTAAAACAGCAGTCCTTGTGCATTTTGGCTATGGACTTAAAATCCTAGAATAAGGTATTTTTAAAATGGTCCTTTCCTTTATTCTCATGTGGAATGGGCCATACATACAAGAAACTTTAATAGAAGCAGCAAAAAGAAACAAAATAAACTTGAGTGTAAAAGAAAACTGAGAAACACTCATCCTTTGTATTTCAAGTTCAAAACACACAAAATTTGTTAATTTTATAATGATAACATTAATTTCCACCTAAGAAAATACATTGTGTTGCACTGTGCACCTGTTCATTAAAACTGCTCATTTTCTTTGCAGGACAGCCTTGGCCGGCAATGCCCTGCAGTCTTAGGGGCTGGCAGCCAGCCAGCCAGACACAAGCAAGGTGGGTGAGTAGGCTGTGTGTTGACAGAGTGCCTGTGGTTGATCGAGTGAAAAAGCCTGTGTATTTTCTTGGAAAAGTGTCAGAGTGGTTGTGTTGAAATTAGCACGGTTTTCATAAATCCAGACATATATTGGGGCAGAATGATTTAGGGGGGGCTCCAGTTTAGCTGCTGTGGCCCCAAACCAGTCATGGGAATCACTTCCAGCCGGCAGGTGCATGCTGGGGGCATTTCCCGGGCATTCCCCGCCAATATATGTCTGAATTTATGAAAACCGTGTCAAATTTGGGGCAAAACTTTCGCGCCTGCCTGCCGGCGATAGCCGGCAGGGAGGCCTTTGCGGTGCTTGAAAAGCCAGGGGGGCTTCCGTCAAGGAGGGTGGGGGAAGATAGCCCTGGGACCTGGCTACCCGCTGATACCAAGCGGGGCTGCCAGGAGCTAACCCCAGGGGGGTGGGGTGGGTCACAGAGAGAGGCACATTCCTCAGTTAAAACTGCTCATTTTCTTTGCAGGACAGCCTTGGCCGGCAATGCCCTGCAGTCTTAGGGGCTGGCAGCCAGCCAGCCAGACACAAGCAAGGTGGGTGAGTAGGCTGTGTGTTGACAGAGTGCCTGTGGTTGATCGAGTGAAAAAGCCTGTGTATTTTCTTGGAAAAGTGTCAGGGTGGTTGTGTTGAAATTAGCACGGTTTTCATAAATCCAGACATATATATATATATATATATATATATATATATATATAACTAACTGCAGACAGTACTGTTTCGGCCTTCTGGGCCTCATCAGTGCAGTGCTGAAGACTAGGATGGAGGCTAAGCCAAAAAAGCCGCCCCAAATACTACACATGTGGTAGTATCTAAGCCATTACCAGAGTGCTCAAACTAGCGAGCTAGTGAGCATGCGTAATTGCAACAGTAACGACTCAACCCAGTAGAGTGCTCAAACTGGACATGAAAGCAGAGCTTTGTATGCCAGCGAGCTATATCTAACTGCAGACAGTACTGTTTCGGCCTTCTGGGCCTCATCAGTGCAGTGCTGAAGACTAGGATGGAGGCTAAGCCAAAAAAGCCGCCCCAAATACTACACATGTGGTAGTATCTAAGCCATTACCAGAGTGCTCAAACTAGCGAGCTAGTGAGCATGCGTAATTGCAACAGTAACGACTCATCCCAGTAGAGTGCTCAAACTGGACATGAAAGCAGAGCTTTGTATGCCAGCGAGCTATATCTAACTGCAGACAGTACTGTTTCGGCCTTCTGGGCCTCATCAGTGCAGTGCTGAAGACTAGGATGGAGGCTAAGCCAAAAAAGCCGCCCCAAATACTACACACATATATATATATATATATATATATATATATATATATATATATATATATATAGGCAATTGTGGAAAACGAGGACGGACAACTTCGAGCGAAAAAAATATATATATACAGTAAAAAATCTAAGAAATCTAAAAAAAAGTTTAAAAATTTAATAAAAATAAACGTTTCGGTCAAAGACCTTCATCAGTTGCAGTGCAAGTGAATAATAAATTACAATAACCTTAAATAAGTTTACAGTATAAAAAATGACATAATATTACAAAGATGATTACATAACAGGGCGTGGTAACACATGAAAACGAAAAAATTAACCAATGATAAACAATCGGTGATTACTAAGCGAGATACTATGACAATGCGGTACAAAACTCAAAAGACACAAACCAAATAAGAATAAATAATCGAATATAATACAAATAAGATTAATATCAAAAAATTAACGCGATTCGTCGAGTCAGCTGAAAGTGTGAAGGGACCCGCGTGTAAAATATTCAATGTTCAAAAAAGGCGGTCCCAAAATCCCCAAACAAAGCCCTTGAAACTATGCCGCGGCAAGGCACAACAGGCGCCCTAAACAGGGCCCTTAAACAACAATAATGTAATAAATTCCCCGATGGGGGCCCCTGAGAAAACCTAGCGCTAACAAAGCTAACAAGACCCAAGGTCAGGGCCTTTGAACACCTGAACTAAGATAACCGCCAAATTTGCAAGTTATTTTTGCGCTAATTGTAGTTTATTCTTTTTTTCGAGTGGAATTCCTGACGTTTATTCAAGCCAAAAGGTGCCAGAGAGAACAACTGTGCACTCCAATATGCCTCTTTAGTGATTAAAAGCTTTTCGATGTTACTTGTATTGTTTGCATTTATCTGCACTTGATCAATACACTGGAAAGAAAAGTCGTTTAAGTCGTGCGGTGTTCTGTTGAAATGCACCGTTAGCTCACAAGTCTTTTTCTTGGTCAGCATAGCAGACTTGTGATTGCGAAATCTAACTCTAAAATCTGTTGTTGTAGAGCCAATGTATTGTAAGTTACATTTCTTACACGAAGCCAAATAAATGACATTTTTTGAATCACAGGAAAGTTTCAATCGTATCTTATAGCTCTTGCCTGTTTGAAAACTTTGGAAAGAATTTGATTCAACAAGGTAGTTGCGACAGAGATCACATCTTGTTCTTTGCATTTAAAGCAACCCTTAACCTCAACAACCTCTTCAACCTTAGTGTTAGAGCCATAACGAGATGGCGCTAACAACTCCTTAAGGTTTTTAGATCTTCGAAAAGAGGCTATGATGGAATTTGGCGGAAAAAATTCTTTTAATTTGGGGTTGGATTCCAAAATACCTAGGTGTTTTCTGATGATGCGACCAACATCAGGTAAATTTGGATTAAATGTTGTTACAAATGGAAACAATTTCTTCTCAGCTTTGGCACGAGTTCTAAGTAAGTCAGTTCTAGATGTAGTTAAGGCTTTAGAAAATTGATCTTCCACTAGTTTTGTGGAATAACCCTGATTGACTAGATAACCCTTGTATTCAGTTGTTCTCTCGGCAAGAAATACTTGTTCAGAGCAGTTTCTCTGTAACCTAGTTGCTATGCCATAAGGGATAGCCTTGAAAACGTGTTTGGGGTGAGCACTTGATGGTGGAAGATACAAGTGGCTATCAGTTGGCTTTGAATAAACGTCTGTCTGGATGAAACCCCCGATGAGATGTAAAGTTAAATCTAGCACGTGAAGCTTGCGTTCAGAAAAAACTAATTCAAATTTAATGGTAGGATATAGGGAATTTATAAAGTCAGTAAACTCGTGCAGTGCAGGAAGGCCTTGTTGCCAGAGATCAAAAACATCGTCACGGTATCGCCACCATAAAGTCGGCTTTATGGGGCCAGAAAATTTAGCTTGATAATCTATTTCCCCCATGGCAAGATCCGCGTAACTACAGGCATTCTTTGGGCCCATGGCTGTGCCATGAATTTGTAGGAAAAAGTTTTCCTTAAAAACCGAGTGATTGCTCTTCAAACAAATTTCTACTGCTTCTAAAATGCAATTAGTGGATGGAAGCTGGTTTTCTCTGGCATTCAGTGCCTTCTTTACTGCAGTAAGACCGAGTTGATTATCTATGTTAGGGAACATTGACACAACATCCCAAGAAACTAAAAGGGTGCCTTCGGGAAAAGGGCCACTCCTGTTAAGATCCTCAATTCTATTAAGTAAATCGGTCGTATCCTTGATGAAAGATGGCAACTTACGAGCCAACGGTTGCAAGTAAAATTCACTGAAGGCTGAAAGATTTTCTATGGCCGTACCACAACACGATGTGATAAGCCTGAGTGGATTCCCTGCTTTGTGGGTTTTAATATTACCGAAGGCGACCCCTGGTTTGGCTTTTTTGTTAATTATCCAATTAGCTAATTGGTCTGAAATTTCACCTTTTCTGACCCATTTGTTGCACCAACTTTCAACTGCAGCCAAATGCCTATATGTAGGATCTTCCTGTAAGGATTTATAATGGAGCTGGTTATGAAGCTGGCCAAACATTTTATCCTCGTATTCCCCTTTATCAATTAAGACGAAACGAGAACCCTTATCTTGTATCCGAATTACTACATCAGAACTTCTAAATTGCTTTAACGCAACCCGTTCCCCTTTGGTTAAATTATCTCTAGCTGATTTAATGTTGCGAGGGTTTATCAAATCACGCCTAACACTAGATAGAAAAAGTTCAAGTTCTGGATACCTTGATGGCGGTGGCTTCCATTTCTTTTCCTTTGGGACTTGAGGAAGGTGACTAGGTGGTTCTTGGCTATCCTCAGGATTGCTTTCAATGAAAAATACTGCTGTCCGCAAGCGGGCTTCAAAAGCTTCCAAATCATCATATACACGCTGCCAATCAACATCTTTTGGCATGGGGCAGAAAGATGGTCCTTTCTTGAGTAGATTGGTTTGGTCTTGATTGATGGACTGGCTTGAAAGGTTGATGGGATCCAACTGATCTGATTCGCTAGCAGTCGTTCCAACAGGCCTCCTGCGCTTTCGACGAAAAAGTTTTCGTTTCCTCAGTAGCCTGTGTAGCCCGTGGAAACGACGGTTTTGTGTGGCGGTTATAGTGGGTAGATCTATGGTGTTACTGGATGATAGATCAGGAATTACTTTCATCCAGTAACACCATAGATCTACCCACTATAACCGCCACACAAAACCGTCGTTTCCACGGGCTACACAGGCTACTGAGGAAACGAAAACTTTTTCGTCGAAAGCGCAGGAGGCCTGTTGGAACGACTGCTAGCGAATCAGATCAGTTGGATCCCATCAACCTTTCAAGCCAGTCCATCAATCAAGACCAAACCAATCTACTCAAGAAAGGACCATCTTTCTGCCCCATGCCAAAAGATGTTGATTGGCAGCGTGTATATGATGATTTGGAAGCTTTTGAAGCCCGCTTGCGGACAGCAGTATTTTTCATTGAAAGCAATCCTGAGGATAGCCAAGAACCACCTAGTCACCTTCCTCAAGTCCCAAAGGAAAAGAAATGGAAGCCACCGCCATCAAGGTATCCAGAACTTGAACTTTTTCTATCTAGTGTTAGGCGTGATTTGATAAACCCTCGCAACATTAAATCAGCTAGAGATAATTTAACCAAAGGGGAACGGGTTGCGTTACAGCAATTTAGAAGTTCTGATGTAGTAATTCGGATACAAGATAAGGGTTCTCGTTTCGTCTTAATTGATAAAGGGGAATACGAGGATAAAATGTTTGGCCAGCTTCATAACCAGCTCCATTATAAATCCTTACAGGAAGATCCTACATATAGGCATTTGGCTGCAGTTGAAAGTTGGTGCAACAAATGGGTCAGAAAAGGTGAAATTTCAGACCAATTAGCTAATTGGATAATTAACAAAAAAGCCAAACCAGGGGTCGCCTTCGGTAATATTAAAACCCACAAAGCAGGGAATCCACTCAGGCTTATCACATCGTGTTGTGGTACGGCCATAGAAAATCTTTCAGCCTTCAGTGAATTTTACTTGCAACCATTGGCTCGTAAGTTGCCATCTTTCATCAAGGATACGACCGATTTACTTAATAGAATTGAGGATCTTAACAGGAGTGGCCCTTTTCCCGAAGGCACCCTTTTAGTTTCTTGGGATGTTGTGTCAATGTTCCCTAACAGATAATCAACTCGGTCTTACTGCAGTAAAGAAGGCACTGAATGCCAGAGAAAACCAGCTTCCATCCACTAATTGCATTTTAGAAGCAGTAGAAATTTGTTTGAAGAGCAATCACTCGGTTTTTAAGGAAAACTTTTTCCTACAAATTCATGGCACAGCCATGGGCCCAAAGAACGCCTGTAGTTACGCGGATCTTGCCATGGGGGAAATAGATTATCAAGCTAAATTTTCTGGCCCCATAAAGCCGACTTTATGGTGGCGATACCGTGACGATGTTTTTGATCTCTGGCAACAAGGCCTTCCTGCACTGCACGAGTTTACTGACTTTATAAATTCCCTATATCCTACCATTAAATTTGAATTAGTTTTTTCTGAACGCAAGCTTCACGTGCTAGATTTAACTTTACATCTCATCGGGGGTTTCATCCAGACAGACGTTTATTCAAAGCCAACTGATAGCCACTTGTATCTTCCACCATCAAGTGCTCACCCCAAACATGTTTTCAAGGCTATCCCTTATGGCATAGCAACTAGGTTACAGAGAAACTGCTCTGAACAAGTATTTCTTGCCGAGAGAACAACTGAATACAAGGGTTATCTAGTCAATCAGGGTTATTCCACAAAACTAGTGGAAGATCAATTTTCTAAAGCCTTAACTACATCTAGAACTGACTTACTTAGAACTCGTGCCAAAGCTGAGAAGAAATTGTTTCCATTTGTAACAACATTTAATCCAAATTTACCTGATGTTGGTCGCATCATCAGAAAACACCTAGGTATTTTGGAATCCAACCCCAAATTAAAAGAATTTTTTCCGCCAAATTCCATCATAGCCTCTTTTCGAAGATCTAAAAACCTTAAGGAGTTGTTAGCGCCATCTCGTTATGGCTCTAACACTAAGGTTGAAGAGGTTGTTGAGGTTAAGGGTTGCTTTAAATGCAAAGAACAAGATGTGATCTCTGTCGCAACTACCTTGTTGAATCAAATTCTTTCCAAAGTTTTCAAACAGGCAAGAGCTATAAGATACGATTGAAACTTTCCTGTGATTCAAAAAATGTCATTTATTTGGCTTCGTGTAAGAAATGTAACTTACAATACATTGGCTCTACAACAACAGATTTTAGAGTTAGATTTCGCAACCACAAGTCTGCTATGCTGACCAAGAAAAAGACTTGTGAGCTAACGGTGCATTTCAACAGAACACCGCACGACTTAAACGACTTTTCTTTCCAGTGTATTGATCAAGTGCAGATAAATGCAAACAATACAAGTAACATCGAAAAGCTTTTAATCACTAAAGAGGCATATTGGAGTGCACAGTTGTTCTCTCTGGCACCTTTTGGCTTGAATAAACGTCAGGAATTCCACTCGAAAAAAAGAATAAACTACAATTAGCGCAAAAATAACTTGCAAATTTGGCGGTTATCTTAGTTCAGGTGTTCAAAGGCCCTGACCTTGGGTCTTGTTAGCTTTGTTAGCGCTAGGTTTTCTCAGGGGCCCCCATCGGGGAATTTATTACATTATTGTTGTTTAAGGGCCCTGTTTAGGGCGCCTGTTGTGCCTTGCCGCGGCATAGTTTCAAGGGCTTTGTTTGGGGATTTTGGGACCGCCTTTTTTGAACATTGAATATTTTACACGCGGGTCCCTTCACACTTTCAGCTGACTCGACGAATCGCGTTAATTTTTTGATATTAATCTTATTTGTATTATATTCGATTATTTATTCTTATTTGGTTTGTGTCTTTTGAGTTTTGTACCGCATTGTCATAGTATCTCGCTTAGTAATCACCGATTGTTTATCATTGGTTAATTTTTTCGTTTTCATGTGTTACCACGCCCTGTTATGTAATCATCTTTGTAATATTATGTCATTTTTTATACTGTAAACTTATTTAAGGTTATTGTAATTTATTATTCACTTGCACTGCAACTGATGAAGGTCTTTGACCGAAACGTTTATTTTTATTAAATTTTTAAACTTTTTTTTAGATTTCTTAGATTTTTTACTGTATATATGTATTTTTTTCGCTCGAAGTTGTCCGTCCTCGTTTTCCACAATTGCCTACAAATTTCATTACTCGAGGTTTGGACTACGAATCCTTTTGGATCCTTCTGGTGCGTGGCATCCCTGTTGGCTCGAAGCATCTTAATATATATATATATATATATATATATATATATATATATATAAACGTTTGATAAAGCAAGGACGGACAACTTCTGACGGTAAAAAAAGTTAAAAAGTTAAAAATTTAATAGAAAAACGTTTCGGTCTTAGACCTTCATCAGTTAACTGATGAAGGTCTAAGACCAAAACGTTTTTCTATTAAATTTTTAACTTTTTAACTTTTTTTACCGTCAGAAGTTGTCCGTCCTTGCTTTATCAAACGTTTTTAAATTCATTTTTGCGGTGAGGCTTGGACTGTGAATCTTCATTGATCCTCCTGACGCAGTGGCATTCTTTGTTGGCTTGAGGCATTTTATAACCGTTTTATATATATATATATATATATATATATATATATATATATATATATAGACAGATATATAACTAACTGCAGACAGTACTGTTTCGGCCTTCTGGGCCTCATCAGTGCAGTGCTGAAGACTAGGATGGAGGCTAAGCCAAAAAAGCCGCCCCAAATACTACACATGTGGTAGTATCTAAGCCATTACCAGAGTGCTCAAACTAGCGAGCTAGTGAGCATGCGTAATTGCAACAGTAACGACTCATCCCAGTAGAGTGCTCAAACTGGACATGAAAGCAGAGCTTTGTATGCCAGCGAGCTATATATACATATATATATATATATATATATATATATAACTAACTGCATACAGTACTGTTTTGGCCTTCTGGGCCTCATCAGTGCAGTGCTGAAGACTAGGATGGAGGCTAAGCTTAAAAAGCCGCCCCAAATACTACACATGTGGTTGTATCTAAGCCATTACCAGAGTGCTCAATAATTGCACCTGTCGACAGAAGGTGTGCTGGGGGAAGGGATGTTCTAAACTTTCTGAACTTTTCCCCCTTACCTGTAATAGGATGACTATTATGAACTACGATTCGTAACCAACACCAACATCAGGTTATGTATACACATGTATATTTTGTTGTCTCCTGTAATCATAAAAAAATAAAAATTTAAACCCTCCATAAAGTTCATACCCAATAACACTGCCACATGTAGCGCTGTTACTGGGAATTAATTTAAGTGAAACTGTTGAAACAGCTCTCATATATATATATAGTTAAGTGTAAGATGAGGGGTCATGAAGCAAACTTCTAACTGTTCCGGCTTTTAATGTGACGTTTCGGCCTTCGGCCTTCTTCAGATTGGAACAATATTTACAAGTTAAAAAATAAAACGTTAGAGGATTTTTAACGTTTTATTTTTTAACTTGTAAATATTGTTCCAATCTGAAGAAGGCCGAAGGCTGAAACGTCACATTAAAAGCCGGAACAGTTAGAAGTTTGCTTCATGACGCCTCATCTTACACTTAACTAAAAGTCACATTGAAGCACGGTATCTTTTGATCCTTCTACTGGAAGTCACCATTTGGAAAACCATATTATTCTGCCTATATATATATATATATATATATATATATATATATATATATATATATAAACGTTTGATAAAGCAAGGACGGACAACTTCTGACGGTAAAAAAGTTACAGTGTGGGAGATTACGTAACGAAATGAAAAATACAATATTGTGTTATTAATACATCGTGATTAATCACGATGTATTAATAGCACAATATTGTATTTTTCATTTCGTTACGTAATCTCCCACACTGTAACCGTATTTAAACTTAGTTTTCGTCCTTTTTCTCTTGTAACTGATGAAGGTCTTAGACCGAAACGTTTTTCTATTAAATTTTTAACTTTCTAAACTTTTTTTACCGTCAGAAGTTGTCCGTCCTTGCTTTATCAAACGTTTTTAAATTCATTTTTGCGGTGAGGCTTGGACTGTGAATCTTCATTGATCCTCCTGACGCAGTGGCATTCTTTGTTGGCTTGAGGCATTTTATAACCGTTTATATATATATATATATATATATATATATATATATATATAAATTACATTATAATTTATGCACAGTATTGTATTCTTTTCGTTTGGTCTATTAATTATCACCCTGTATGACGCAATTTATAGTACAGCATTGTATTTCTCGTTTTGCATTTTCTTCCTGTATTGTATTAATCACGATGTATTAATAGCACAATATTGTATTTTTCATTTCGTTACGTAATCTCCCACACTGTAACCGTATTGAAACTTAGTTTTCGTCCTTTTTCTCTTGTAACTGATGAAGGTCTTAGACCGAAACGTTTTTCTATTAAATTTTTAACTTTTTAACTTTTTTTACCGTCAGAAGTTGTCCGTCCTTGCTTTATCAAACGTTTATATATATATATATATATATATATATATATATATATATATAACTGCAGACAGTACTGTTTCGGCCTTCTGGGCCTCATCAGTGCAGTGCTGGAGACTAGGATGGAGGCTAAGCTTAAAAAGCTGCCCCAAATACTACACATGTGGTTGTATCTAAGCCATTACCAGAGTGCTCAATAATTGCACCTGTCGACAGAAGGTGTGCTGGGGGAAGGGATGTTCTAAACTTTCTGAGCTTTTCCCCCTTACCTGTAATAGGATGACTATTATGAACTACGAATCGTAACCAACACCAATATCAGGTTATGTATACACATGTATATTTTGTTGTCTCCTGTAATCATAAAAAAATAAAAATTTAAACCCTCCATAAAGTTCATACCCAATAACACTGCCACATGTAGCGCTGTTACTGGGAATTAATTTAAGTGAAACTGTTGAAACAGCTCTGTCAAAATTGTTTCTAGCAGTTAAGGCAGGATAACAGAATATACACGTAGTACACAGCAAAGGCCAGAGATACACACATGTTGGTTATTAGTTAGGATTTTGTGAGCTTCTGTGCTAAGTATGGTGGAAAATAATGGACTATCAAAAATGAAGGTTCCTAAGACATTTTGACAGCACTGAGAGGAATGAATATATAAATTTACAAAAGAAAGAGAAGTTCTTGCCCTGTCCAGTTCTCTGTTATAAAAATATCATTTACATACATTTATTACATATGGTTTGTGTTTAAAGCTGATATAATGCACACTCTGATTGGCTAATTCTAGTGCATTATTTACATTTACATGGTATACGTCGGTAAAATCGTAAAACATCACATGCGACTAAAATAAAAAATAAAAAGAATAAAAATAAATGCCTACATGTAATTCATAATAATTTAAACATACTTAACACTAAAACGGATCTAATTCTTTACTTTATTCAAAATTATGCCCATGGGTCAATTGCGAGCATGCTAAAAGGTCCTAACACAAAGTAAAAGGAAATTAAGAAAACTATTGCTTTTTTCCTGAAAATTGTAGCGACTGAAAACAATGATTGAACACTCTGAGAGTGCATTTTATCACCCTGACAAGATAAAATTTAAGGAGAATAGAGAATTCACAAAGTTATATCAGAAAGGAATTGGTACTGGACAGGAAAAAGGGAACAGCCTGGAAGAAACTGAAACTTTCTTCGAGGAGCAAAAAAGTATGCATGCACAACAAAGAAAACAGTCAGTGACGTTCGGTTAATGAGTTACAATGTAGTTAATAACAAAATTAGAGTGAAGAAAAGAGCAGAGAGAGAGTGTGTGTGTGTGGAGAGAGGAGAACGCTCTCACCAACTATATTGTGTATGCATGTATGTAAAACTTATTTCTATTACCGAGAAATGGTCAGGGCAAGAACTTGTACACCTTAAATTTTTTCTAAGTATGTAAATGTCATTTACACTGTTCAATTTACCGAGTAAAACTCTTCGAATTTTTTTTCCATTAGTACTATCTCACTTTTGAGGAACATTTCCATATTAAGTGTAAATACTGCATATTTGGGGAATAACCCATGTACCCCCAACCAAAAGCAGTGGTACTAATAAAATGAAACAGTTAATCAAAATGAAAGTAGAGCTTATTTGCACACAGGATTTACATGCACAATCGTCTACTCGACATTTGGACTATGTAAGCATTTCACCAAACCGAACTAATTGGACAGACAACAAAATAAAACGAGGAAATCTACATTATAAAAACACAACAATTATGCATATCACTTCATCTGAGTATCAAAAGCAAATCCCTTCTCAGTGAAAGGTAACCGAATGAAAGAGAGGATAAAGAAAATTCGTTTAAGCTTGCAGTGTTAAAGTTTAATAATTATTCACGCTTAAATTTGAATATTACAGTGTGTATTTTTGCCGACGGCTTAATTTAGCTTTGCAGTCATTTCATCGGCGGTAGCTTTGCCAGTCAAATTAACCTGGGAATTCACCCAAGCATTTCGCCAAACTGAATAAATTGAACTAACAAAACGAGGAAATCTCCATACTTTGTAATCACAATATGCAAATCTTCACATAGGAACGTTAAAAGTAAATTTAGCAAATCCTGTTCGCTTCGGCTTAAAATGGTTTGTACACCTTTCTTGGTTTTCAACAACAGAAGAAGAAATTTTAGCAGTCTACGTGGCGTGTCAACTAACACAGAGAAAACTTCAAAACTCGCCCGGCCGTGTTTACAAATACGGTTTTGGTTAAGCTTATTTTTAGACGTGAGGTTATAAGCTTAGGTTGACGACGAAAATCGACGGAAAGCTTAATTTGTTTACAACTTACAGCAACCTCCAAAGCGACCCACGTGTTATTGTTTAGAGACGAGCGAAATCAAAACGATGCAATTTTTAAAATCTCTTACAGCATGGTTTCAAATAAGGAAGACTTTTGATGCATTCCAATTGAAAATAAGCTTATATCGCCGAGGCAACTTGTTAATTTTCATAGCAAACGCAACAACAAAAGTCACTTACCGCAAGTTGGCAATATCAGTTCGGCCAGTGTAAATCTTCCAGGCAGAAACTTGCAGCAAAAGTTGTGCAGACTGAACTGAACTAATCTTTTCGACAGATCAACGAATCAACCACTTTTTTCCGCTGTGTTTACTGTTTAATTGTAACACTCGGACATGTTTGATTTCTCTTGTTCATCACCTGACCAAATCATGTGACTTTTCTTGCACGGCTGCACAGCGTCAAGTTAGAAAACAAAACTTTCCAACTTTTCACATATGTATACTATTTTGGTATTTTTGCGAGATTTCATTTGGTAGAGATTTAGGGACTGAGTATTGTAACCACTGCATTTCAATCAGTCCCCACAGCAAAAAAATGTTTAAACTTCTTTTTGTGGGAGTCCCCATGTTAACTAAGAAAGAATATAATGATTAATAACAATGTCTTGTCTTTCTGAATAAGGTAGGTAAGAACAGGAAATGCCACCAAAAAGCACAGAAGACAGTTCTGTTATGTGATCAAGATTTTTAGTGGCTTCCCAGAAATCCTTGAAATCATGGCTCTATATTTCATAATCACACCATCTTACACCTCGATCTGCTGATGTGATCCTATTTCCGGCTGAAACTATTTAAAAATAGTTCGCAATTTACCTCACATACATGTTCGATTATTTTCATTAGTAACAGCATTCCAAAAAGTAACTGAGGAGCTCCGCTTTTAGGCTCGGCTAAATCTATATATTAAACTGGATGTGTCTTCTAGCTTTGATACCTCGTTTTGGGCTATCTGCTTAGTTGCCTTTTATGGTATGTTCCGTAAGTCTCACCATTTTGCCTACAGCTCCCAGTAAATTTGACTCTTCCAAAAAATTAACTAAGGGCGATTTCAAAATTTTCCATTGGGGCACCCTTATTACTATTAGGTGGAGCAAATTGAATTCAGGGAAAGGATTGTCGAAATCCCGCTGCCACGCATCCCAGGGTCTATACTCTGCCCCACCATGGCCATTACCAATGCCTTTCGGTTTACCGCGCCCGTCTCTACTAGAAGCTTGCAAGCGTTGAACTGGGTGAATAGTTCCCGCGCTGATCATGTTTTCACCTGTAGGGCATTTGTCACTAAACTGAGAGCACACCTCTCTACAATGGGGGTAGACCCTCTTCATTACGCGGGCCATTCCTTTCGGAAGGTGGGTGCGTCCTTTGCCTATCAGTCCGGCATCCCTCTATAATTAATTAAGGCCCTTGACGACTGGCGCTCTGAAACCATCCTCATTTACCTCACCATGTCCCTTACTGTCCGCTTACACTCTGCGAACGTGCTTTCAAAAGCCATCCTCCAACATAACACACCTTCCCACTAACCATTATACACATATATATGTATATATACGAATTTCTTTTTTTTTTTTAACAGCATATATCTCTCTATTTTTTCCCCTACTCTCACTATTCTTGGGTTTGGGCTGATACTTATCTACGTGATTGTATATATATATATTAATTACAGATTGTATGTTACTCAATAAACTGCCTGATCCCAAGCATGCGTGTGTCTGTCTCCGGGTTTAGGTGGATATCAATACTATTAATATAAATCTAGACAGGGGAGATTGACCGAGCGTCTTGGGATCGAGCAGGGACATTGAGTGATGATTTAGCGTGAGATTCATAAGACATAAGATGGCCAATAGTATTTCTCTATTTACGTGAATTACACAACCTATTGTTCAAGTAAAATTTTGTGGAAAGCCGTGAAGATTTTAGAGCACTTATGCATAGCTTTTGATCTAAGCACTTATCTACGTTGTACAGCAATCGACAAGTAGTTTTATATGATATTTTGCAACTTTCCCACCCACCCTCTTCCACGGCAGTTTTATATAACCTTGTTAGTTATGTTTAATTATTGTTTCAATTATGTCTAGTTCAGTGTAGTAGATATCATATTTCCTTCTGGGCTGATAGTTATCTACGTGATTGTATATATATTAATTACAGATTTGTATTGTATTGTTACTTATGCTGTGTTTACATTTGAGCTTTTACCAAGGTAAACAGTTACTAAGGTCAAGTTACTTAACCTTGGTACATCCGTCCAGTGTTTATACTGGCTCAAATAACTCAAGGTGATCTTTCAACATTCGCGCGTGCTGCATTATCAACGTCATGAAATCGAACTTGGACCAGGATCCCACCGCAGTGGAACAGGAGCAAATTGAGGTGCCATCGTTTTCATAGGCGAGGACCTCATTCCATAATATTGCGGCGAAAATTCAGCTGCTTGATCATACCCAGAGTATGGATACGTTGTATATGCAGCATCCTCCCTGGTGGCAAAATATATCGACAATAATTACACAGTACAACATAGGATCGAAGTTTGTCTAGAGAAAGTTGTAAATAATACCGAGAATGAAAAATACAATGCTCTTTTTCACGTCACGGATTGTTCGCTGTAAGAAGATCGATCCAATCTTTCCACGTTATCTGCCATGATTGCCTAGTCAAAACCGGGAGTCAAAACCGGGAGTCAAGACTGGAAAAGAAACGCTTTGTCGACAATCGCGCAATTGCTCACCGCAGGAAGTGAAATATTACGCCGCCACAAGCGGATATATAGTCCATGGGCCAGACCACTTTTCGGTACCAAACCTAGGGACAAAACCTAAGTGTTATCAGCTGATTCTACCACATGAGTTGTTCTCAAATTTGTATGATAACCTTTCTGAATGAGTAGCTTTGTGTGAGATTTTTTAATTTAAAATTTCGCAAAAAATGGCTTCAGCATGGAAACGAGGCTCAGAAGAAGAACCTCTAAATATATGTTCACGGTCGTTTTATCAGTACTTTAGATATTTGAAAAAAAGAAAAACATTTGTATTTCTCCTCGAAGTTGTTAGAAGTAGAAATTTGTGTTAGGATTACATGAAAACCTACATAAACAACCAACGGTATCATTCACATTGCATCATGGGTAAATCCAAGATGGCGGCTTTCTTGACAGGTGTGTAGGGCTAATTTGTGCTAAAATTGTGGTTCCGTATAGAAACGAGAAATATTTTCAGGGGATAAATAAACAGTAAGCACCTAGGTAAACATCAATTAAAATCAATTAACTAAATATTAAGCTGATAGTGTCGATTTTTGACAAGAAACTTACAGATCCTCGAAATAGGCGCTCGAGTATGTATCATTCGTCATTTTATAGCGGAGCTCCGGCGGCCCAAAGGGCCGCCAAGCGGAGCCCCATACCCATATAGGGAACAAAAGGAAACCCATGAAGGATTTTCTCATGGTTATCATGGCTAGCGGTATTGCTCGTGGGCGCGTACGCACGACGGCGACGACGACGGAGTCGCGCAACATGGCGGACACAAATGGGACACGAAAACGAGGCTTTATTTTTCGCGGGCTTTCTGTGGCTCAACGCGGCTACACGGCATGCTGCGTCAACTTGAAGTCTTTAGGTTAGTTGACACTTGCCGTGTGAAGGTGGAAAGCGGTTGGAAAAATATTTTCTCCTGCAATTTTCGCCGGTTTAAATCTAAAACAGGTTTGACATACATAGCTGTGGTCAGGACCACATTGGTGGCTACGCAGTTATTTAAGTCAAACATCTTTGGAGAGATAACTGAAAGTTAAGTTGAGTGTTTATTTTTAATTTGTTTAGAGCTGCTTGTTGCTCTGTATTGTTGTTTTTGGCATATCTTTAGAAGATCTTTAATTTTGATTACGGTTGCAGTCAAGGTTGCATGATGCCTGGAAGAACTATGAACGAAGAGTAGAAACGGAAGAAGAGAGAAAGAGACCGTGAACGACAAAGGGAAAGGAGACGAAACAGAACTCAAGAGCAGCGCGAAGCAGAGTTGAAACAACGACGAGAAGCGAGAAGCAACAGAACGGAGGAAGAGCGTGAAAGTGAGGTGCAAAGACTGCGAGAACTAAGAAGCAACAGAACGGAAGAAGAGCGTGAAAATGAAGCGCAAAGACTGCGAGAAATGAGAAGCAACAGAACGGAGGAAGAGCGTGAAAGTGAAATGCAAAGACTGCGAGAACTAAGAAGCAACAGAACGGAAGAAGAGCGTGAAACAGACCTACAAAGAAAGCGAGAAATCAGAAACAACAGAACGGAGAAAGAAAGGGAAGCAGAATTACAGAGGCTACGAGGAATAAGAAGGAACAGGAGTGAAGAGGAGAGTGCTCGAGAGAGAGAACGGCATCGGGAAATAAGAAGGAAAAGTACAGAGGAGCGGCGAGAAATAGAGAGGGAACGGCTGCGAGAAATAAGACGAAATTCATGCGTGGAGCAGCAGGAGGCGAGAAGATTTCCAGGTAAAATAATCCTTTAATGTTGCTTGGCAACTCTAGGTAGTGGTTACGTCACACACATTTAATGGCCGCTCGGGCGATCATTACACAAGTTCGAAATGGTTGAAATGGGCATATAGTCAAGCCATAGAAAGTTAATTGGCTGTGAAATAGAAGATGCTTCTGCTACATTGTCCCGGAAGAGGCATTCTGGGCTGTCGATTGTTTGTTTACCGATTGTGGTTTTGGTTTCTGTCCATTTGGTTTCTCGTGGATTTTTCAAGCAATTTCAAGTCTCGGAATTTACGGTACAGCAACCTATATTTTGTTTCGTGGGTTTACTCTCATTTATTTGCGGCTAAATATTCTGTACTATTTCTTATTTGTGTGACTCGCGAACCATTTACCCCAAAGTTTACTTTAAACCAGGATACGGTATATGAAAATAGATGTTTTTAACTGGTTAGCATGTCACACAATCCAGCAATGCAAATCTTTTGTCAGAGCTCAGCACTTACCTTGTCACTTTAAAAGCAGGCATATATACGAAAATTTTTTTAGCATATTTTCTTTCATGCTTTGGCATTTACTCCCCTGAGCGACGTGCTTTACATTTGGGTAGTTACCAAACAATTTATTGGGTCTTTTTTCCTTGGTAGACCATGGTGCTGTAGAAATTAACATTGGAAATCTATCCCCTGTTCCCATTGCAACAGTGGTTACTAATGCAGGTACACATGTCTCTGTACTGTGGCAGCTAAACAGATCGAATCATAGACTACCATTAAAAAATTATCATTAACAGATTACTTTTTCAAATGTTCAATTTTGAGCTGCGGTTGGTTTTAGTTATACCATAGTTTAGCATGCAAAAAAATTCAAAGGAAATCATTTGTTACAGCAAAGGTGAACTAAACAGCATTACTTTCTTGGTTTTTTTGTCATTTTAGCTATGGTTCTGCAGTGAAAAGTAAAATTAGACGACCTTAAATGTGTTATGATATTTATTACAGAAAATTAGAAATGAGATCCGACTGCAGTTAACATATCCTAATAAGGCCAAATTTTGAGCCAATATGTTTTGAGCTCTCGTGAGCAACCACGTCCCATAAGCAGCCACCTAGGGTTGACATTTTGGGTGGTCCCTTACGGGAGGTTCAACTTAATTACAAAAAAAGAGAAAAAAAATTAATTGTAAACAGCTTTTAAACAAATACAGTACCTACAGGGGTACAGCTTGCTTAAAGAGGGATATTATTTGATTTGATTACACCCATTTTTGTATCCCTACCTTAATTTGGGATTTTGGCTAGATATTGTTTGGAATTTTTCAATTAGTTTCCTGGAGGAATTTAAAATACTGTAAATTATATTTTATTTCATAGGTTTACTGCCATTGATTTGCTGCTTAATATTCTGTACTGCTTTTTTTTGTGTGACTCACCAACCACTAAACAACACTAAGCCTCACTTTCTATATGACATTTGAAGCCAGGATATATGAAAATAGATGCCTCTGACTGGTTATAGCGTCATACAATCTAGTTTTGTCAGAGCCCATCACTCACCTTATCACTTTAAAAGTATACATGAACAATGTACAACAAACTTGTTTGAGCATTTTTATGTTTATGCTTTAGACTTACTTCCCTGAGGGATGTGGTTTACAGTTAGAGTGTAATTGCCAATGAATTTTCTTTGTAGAATGTCACGCTCATGACCATGTAGCTGCAGAAAATGACATTGGAAATCAAAATATTGTTCCTATTACAACAGTAGTTACTAATACAGGTACACATGTCATGAATACCGGGACAGCTTAGCAATTTAAGGTTGTCAAACATAGGTTTTGCTTGCACTCTAGAATCTTTTATTGCTTATGTGGCAAAACCTGAGCACATTTAACTAACATGACAGTGATAAAGCGATAAGCTAGTCATATGCCATTCCCTTCTGTGCTATCTTTTTCATAAAAGTCACCATGCATATTTGCAGAATGACTGTTGGCAGGCTTTTCATTGATACCATGATAACCCAATTAAATGTAGCAATCATGCGTGTCCAAAAATTGAGAGTCTATGATTTAGTGGATTTTTTAATGGAAATGTGCTTATTTCCCAAGTTTCTCAAGAAGTACTTGGCCAAATTGCACAAAATATGACAGGAAATAAGTTCAGAAGTATCAGAATGGTGTTAACATGTGTCACAGGGCAGGAAAAAGACTGAAATCCACTTGCCCAGTGGGCTAGAGAATTTCAGTTTTCACTTGCTCTAACTAAAATGCTACTTACCCACATGGTGGCCAGTATGGCAATCAGAGTACTAATGCAAACTAAGTATGCTTGGATTCTTAACTAATCCATGCTTGTAACTCAATGTTTAACTAATTTTGCAGTCTTAAGTTTTGAAATAGCTTCTGACTGGAAATTATCATTTATCAAGCTGACATTTTTAGTCAGACTCACAAGACTGCTGGGGCTAATTTCACTTGCCCACCGGGCCACTGAACTTCTATTTTCACTTGCCCAAGAACAAAATTTACTTGCTCTGAGCAACCAGACTTTTTTTTTTGTTCCAAGGTTTCACCATAGAATTGACCCTGTTACATAAGAGTAATACTAGCAGATAAAGAACTTTCTAGTTTGGAAAAGAGTATAATCATAGGTCTGTATGATCACTAAAGGATTACATGTTTTTTTTTTAATTTTTAAGTTTGATAGTTGGCATGCATGTAAATTGAATTTTACCACAATTGCTACTAATCTCGTAATCTGATTGGTTAATTTGCCATTGTTGATAAGAGTCCAGACAGCCCTGCTCACATCTGTGTCACAAAATGCCTTGGACTCACTCGGCTGCACCTTGTGAGTCCACAACATTTTGACGACTGCGATGATGCGTATCATTGTTGATAAGAGTACAGACCACGCTAAACCACATGCGCTTTGTAAAATGTGATCATTTGTTACAACAAAGGTGAACAAAATAAATGTTTTAATCATTACAAAGTAATACTACATAAAGCAGTTCTCTTAACCCAGTAATTCTCTCTGGGAGGGGATACTTCATTTTATTTCACCTATTTCCCAATCCCTAAATTTGGGATTTTGACCAAAAATTATTGGGAATTTTTCAAGCAATTTCCCGGAATATACAACTGCAAATTATATTTCATTTTGTTGGTTGACTCTCATCTATTTGATGCTAAATACTCTGTACTGTTTCTTTTTTTGTGTGACTCACCAACAACTTTTTATTTATCTTATTACAATTTATGGCATACAAAAACAGAAGCTAAGGATGAAATGCAAAATAGTCGAAGACCCCCTGTTAAAAGAGATCACCAAATTATGGTACTAAAATGATCTAAACAACATTAAGCCTTAATTCCTATATTTATATACGAAATGGGTGATTCCAGAAAATATCCATACCTATACCACGAAGGCTTTTAACGTTGATAAATTTCTTGTCAGATTAATCGTTTGCCATAGAATTGTAGAATTGTAATTGTATTTCATTTTATTTTATCTATTTACTTTTTCTTTCTAATATTTATTTCTCTCGAAGGTATTAGCTAACAAGCTACTCTAAATTCGAGGTTAAATTAAAAAAAAAAATAAATAAAAAATAAGAGCCCGCCCGCTATATTTGTTTACAATGAGCCAGAGAACCCAATGCGATGGGAACTGATCTAGTGAATATCATTCATATGCCATCTGACGGGTTGCAGAAAAAATAAGAAATTTACGGGGAAATTTCATATGGAAACCACACTGGATTATGCGGAAATTTTATCAAATAATACGGTTAAAAAGCCCAGGTTAAAAAGTCTTTCCTGAGTACCAAACAACAGTGAAAGGAAAAGCACTTCGAAGTCTTACCCACAATTTGAGCCCTTCAATAAAATAAACTTACTAAACATCATGCCCACCAGCTTTGACATATGCTTGATATGTTTCTAGTATTTGTTGACAGGTATTTCTTCATTTAACACAGGTTTTCGGTAGAATTTTGCGTGAAGAAATTCGTTGTGGCGTTCGCGGTAATTGCGTAACTTAGTAACCAGGCATTATTTTGGTTGGAACGCCTGGAGGTTAAAGTTCGTCATGAACGAAGTGGCGTGCTTTGGGGAAAAACTACTTCAGAATAATCAATCTCTTCGGAATTTGTACTTGTGGGGATGGTAAGCAGCTGATTTATTGCTATATGAAACAATGTTTCTATTTTATACGGAAAAAAGCTCAGAATATGCGGAGGATGCAAAATTGCGACTGAAGAGGAAGATTTTTTGTCGCCCAACATTTAGTGAAAAATGCGTGCGATCGTATCAGATGAAATTTCCAGCCCTGTAGACAGTTGTTTGCCTGAATATTATGAGAAAAAAAATTCTTGGACAATGTCGAAGTATAAAATCTCCTGCGTTGGAAGTAGTGGAGAGGTTCGCAATTCAGATGGCTGAAATACATGTGAAAAGTGGAAATCTGGGGGAAAAAAGGGGGTGTGGGTTACTGAACGATTTTGGAATTCGGAGGGCAATTGGGGGAAGAGCATTCTGTAATTTTCGAAGGGAGTGTAGGGTTAAAATGTTCATGCTGCCCATGGTAGGGTATGGGTATTTTGTATAATCACCCATTAGATGTCTTAGATGTCACTCAATAGATGTCTAACGTATTGTCGCAGCTCATTACTCAACTCATCACTTTAAAAGCATACCCCAAACTTTTCTGAGCACTTTTACTTTTATTCTTTAGTATTTACCCTTCTGACGGCAAATTACAGTTTGGTAATTAGCAATGAATTTAGTGGATCTTTCTCTCTTTGTAGAATGCCATGTTCATGACCATGCTGTAGCAGAAAATAGCATTGGAAATCTAAACCTTAGTCCCATTGCAACAGCGGTTACTAATACAGGTACACATGTCATGTATAGTGTGGTAGCTAAGTAATTTAAGGTGGAAAAACACAGTTTTTGCTAATGCATTCTGCAATCTTCTATTGCTTATGCAACAAAGTCTGAGGACAAAACAAACATGACAATGTCAGAGGGATAAGCTCTTATTGTTGATTTGTTTGTTGATTTGTGCCATTTCCAAATGTGCTTTTATGTAAAATGCCATTCATGATGCATAGATCAGTGGTTTTGCAGGTTTGTCGTTGTTACCGTGAGAAGCCAAGTATCCCAAAACTGAAAATTTATGTAGTTGTTCTTTTCTCATAAATGTTCCATTTTCTCGAGAAATACACAGGAAATCACTTCAGAAGTCAAACAAGTGGGTCATCACAAACAAAAAAAGATATCACATGAAACTGTAAAAATTGCTCTGAATGTTTGATAAAGAATTGCTATAATCTGCTAATCTAGAAGATTATCAGGGTGTTGTGAACATGTGAGCATTGGTCCAAGGTTTAATCATAGCATTGATGGCATTGCTTAGGAGTAATATTTGCAGATAAATAAATTGGTGATAAACTTTCGAGTTTGGAAAAAAGTAGAATCATAGGTCTATATGAAAAAAAATTGATCAGTAAAAGATTACATGCTTTTTCTAATTTTCAAGTTTGACAGTTGGCATGTATGAAAATTGAATTGCAATCATTTGTTTCAACAAAGGTGAAACAAAAAAATTTTTATTACAAACTAAAATTACTTTAAAAACATTGTGGCCATATCAGAATCTACAGAAAACAGTTCTTTGAGCCCTATAATTCAATGATTCATCACTTCCTAAAATTCAAAACTAAAGAGCCACCAAAGTTTTTATCCTCATCAGGCATAAGAGGACTGGTATATTTATATCTTTTTACACTTTTACAGCTCAATAGCCTGCTTCATTTGGAAACCAGAACATTTTGAATCTCACAGTTATGGAGGTGTATGACACAAGGCTATGATCGAGTTTGTTGAAAAATATATACGTATCACATGATTTTGAACATTTTTAGAAGTTAGAGCATTAGGAAAAGTGCTTATATAAATGCTTGTTTGTTCGGGACTGATAACAGTCTCTGATCTAGGATTTCACTTAAGGGGGACATCCTGTCCCAGTCAACAATTTTCTAGGGGACATTCCAGTTTTTTGGGGGACACACTGTTTTTTGTGTCGCAACCACTTGAATTTTTCAAACCAGGTAGATTGAAAGTTTCTCCTTGCTGCTTTGGCTTTTGGTTCGACAAAAGGTTCATGTTCATCAGTATCACTCAATTTATCTTCGTCAACGTTATCGATTCTGCTGGTTTCCGTTTGGGGTCTGTGTTTTTCTCTTTTTTTTGTCTTGAACAAAGAATAATATTCTTTTCTGCTTTGACATGACAATAATATAGCAGAATGACAAAGAAAACAACCGGAATAACACATCACGTTTCATCAATCAAGCGTGAAAAATAATGGGTTTGCAAAGAGCACATGCATTTTTATAAATTGACCCTCCTGTAAGTATCATTCTACTTGTTCCCAGGAATCTCATCTCAGCCTCTTTTAGCCATTTTTATTTGTTTGTGTCATAAACATTCTTAAAACGCACACTGTTTTATATTGTCAATTCTATGAAACTTTAAATCACACAAAGTTTACAAAAAACTTAGGAAACAAAGGAAAATTACAAGTCAGTAGCTGCAGATGTTTGCTGCACAAAAATGACCCACGTGACGAACATTTGGGGAACATCTTTTGTCGAACTGCGGCAATCCTGCAATGGCGTGCTCTAGATCAGACACTGGATAATCAGTCGCTTAGATAGCCAAAGCAAGTTCCAAATGTTTACACTATTTTTCAAACGTCACATTGGTGTACTAGGGATGTACACCAACATGGTGTTTTCATATTTGGCCCTGTAAATTTCTGCGAATCATTTCAACAAATATCTTAAGTTTAGGGAAATGCACAGGCCTAAAACTTGGAGAAGTGTCTTACGTAGTTATCTTCTAGAACACTTTCTTAGCTTTTTCCACTGGATGGTTTTCCTTTTTTTTTTTATTGTGTGACACTGAAAACGATCTATAATTCTCTAAAAATTAAAAACACCATGTGTACGAGTCATTTACAGGTATCATTGCAGCAGACTGTAATTATTTATACATGACTGTGCGATACCTGCCAACATTTCATTAACTACATGTACTATACTTTACATGGTTCGGCTTGATTGATTTGATTTCACCTATTTTCTGATTGGTATGTTTGGGATTTTGACCAAAAACAGTTTCAAAATTTTAATTGTCCTTGGTATGCGCAAGGTCCCCCCTCTCCAGCTTAACTTCAATAGGTGCATTAGAGATTTTCATTTTTCTACAGCTTCTGTTAAGTACTCTTTTGTTGGGGGTTGGGATTTAGTGGTTCTCTCAGTCAGTTGACATAGATTTTAATTTATACAAATCTGTACATGAAGTCAATAGATACTCATTGTTGTAGGGTATATAGTGGAACCTCAATTTAACAAAGTCACTGGGGACCGGCCAAATTTGTTTGTTAAATCGAGGGTTCGTTATATCGTAAACCTCAATATAACGAATTTGAGGGGAAACGACCAAAATGTTCATTATATCGAGGTCATAGTTAATGATTGATTTGTAACAGAGGCGACTTCTCTCATGCAATTCAATGCAATTTTCGTCACCCAGAAGTGCTGCATTTTGAGATGCAATTCATTAAGCATGGTGGCTTTCAGCATCAATTATTTTCACTTTTGAGCAGATGCACAGCTTTTACAAAAAGAACGACTCTTTCGGGGTGGGAATTTAAAAGTGTTGCAACGTAGAGGTTATACAGAAAATTGTCTATGTGAACAAGGAACCAGTTTTTTGTTTTGTTATGTTGCACTACCCAACATTTCCGGATTTCAAAGAAGACAGCGCAGAGGTTAATTGATGTTGAAATACTATAGTATCAATGTCGATGACATGTAATAAGCTGTTGACTGAAAGTTTGCTGTTTCTTTACCATAAGGATTACAAGGATTTGTTGACTGTTGATCTGTCCAAGTAGATTTTATGTTTGGGCTTCCAGATTATGTTCGTTATATCGAAGAATTTGTTATATTGAGGTTTGTTATATTGAGGTTCTATTCCATACATTTTACTGTAACTTTGGCCAGGACATAGAATATCGTTTGTTATATCGAGGACTTCGTTAAATCGAGGTTCGTTAAATCGAGGTTACACTGTACAACTTTTTTTTTTTTTAAATCAACCAACAACTAAAATTTATTGAAAGGCAAAGAATTGACATAGATGATAGTACACATGGTATATTAAAATCAGTTGAAATTATTATTCATAGCGCAATAGTACATACTATTTTAACAAAAGCACCTGTATTCAAATGCATTGAGGGGTTGAAAATGAAACCTTGCCAGAGCACAAATATGTGAATTACCTTCCCCTTATTTTCCCCTTTCTTAATTACAAGCTTAAAGATAGTGCAGTTCACAGCATATCCTGAAGCTCTTATATAGTAATCATTAATTTTACCAGATGTTGAAAGGGCAAATCCTGCTATAGAAGACGTTTTGGAAGCAGGTAACTTATTGGAAACACAACAGGCTGTTCCTGAAATGGATAACCATGGCCACTTAGAGGATAGTCGTCTAATTGACAGAGCAAGAGCAGTAGGAGTAGTCTATGAGTTTGCACATCCTGGTGTAGATGAAACAGACGATGACAGAAGGAAAAGAGAGCAGCGAAATCAAAGGAGAGTAACAGATGAAGAGAGAAGGCTGCGTGAAGTTGTCGGAGATCTACCACCACCTCCACCAGCAGAGTCAAGTCAGTTGGAGGACAATGCATATTTTGCAATACGAAAGTTTGAGGTGGAGCAGATGACATATATGTTCAGTTGTTGTGAAGTTTGCAATGAACGGAGATTGGAAGGCAAATGCACAAGGAACATGTGTGCTCGCTGCAGGAGAGATAAGAAGGTGCCAAAAGTTTGGTCAGAGGAAAACAACATGAATCCAATGTCTGTCCCTGAGGAACTGTCTGAAATGTCAGATGCTGAGCAAATGTTGATAGCTAGATTGGCACCCACTGTACATGTGCACATGTTAAAGCATGAAGGTATTGCTTCTAGGGGCCACTGCATTGCTTTCCCTCAAGCAGTGCAAGAACCAGCCACTATCCTGCCTCGTCTGCCAGCAGAAGTGGACATCATACGTGTGAGAAGGCAAGGGAAAGGTGACACCCATAAAGATTTCAGGGTTAGAAGACATCGGGTTGAAGGTGGTCTCCGTTGGCTGAAAGAGAATAATCCTGCCTATGCTGACATAGTCATTGCTGATGCTCGCCTGCAGAATTTACCAGCTGATGGTGAGTTGCCCAATTTGAGAACAGTTGAGTTTTCTGAAACAGCAGAACACATAGACGACCAAGGTCCTGCCCCACAGCAGTTGGATGCAGGTGAAACAGATGGTTCCGATGACTCGACAGTCTCTGGGGTTATTCTTCCTGAGCCAGGAGTAAATGTGCAAGCACAGGTAGAAGCAGCCATAAATGAAGTTGTATCTGAACCTCAGGAAGCTGAAACAGAAGGGGTCCAACGAGGTAGAGAACAACCAGTGATCCCATGGCCAAGCACTGACACAACCCCGGCCTCTGAGTTTACGACTCCATATTTTTTTACAATGGCTTTCCCCTGCTTGTTCCCATATGGAAAAGGTGATTTTCATATCAATCGTCCAATAACGTGTCCCACACTCCATGATTGGGCAGAGCACCTGCTGTGGTATCAGGACGGGAGGTTTGCTAGACACAAAGTATGGAAGTTCGTTGTTCACAACATGATCATGAGGAAGCGTGCCTTAGAACAGAGTAGATACTTTGTTGATCAGCAACTAGGAGACCCCCAGTTAACAGTTGCAGACCTACAGGAACGGCTAGCAAGGGGTGATACTTCATTCAGCAACAAGCTGTTGTATTTTGGAGCAAATTTGCGTGGCACTGCTCAGTATTGGCATCAAAGAAGGAGAGAGCTTCGAGCCTTGGTTGAATTCATGGTGAATGACAAGAAAGGGTTGCCTTCATTTTTCATGACTGGAAGTTGTGCCAAGTTTTACTTTCCTCCACTCAGAAGACTACTTGAACAGTACATTTTGCAGACCACAGGGGAAGAAGTTAATCTTGCTGAAGATAGCAATACCCGCTACAAGGCTGTGCAAGAGAATACCCATGTCGTGGTAAACTATTTTGACCTGTGTACTCAGTCGTACCATGACAAGATTCTAAAGCCCGTGTTTGGTGTCTCCGACTATTGGTACCGGTATGAATTTGCCAAGTCCCGAGGTCAAATCCACTGGCACCAACTCAGCTGGAGAGAGGACAGACAGCCACACCAGCTGTTGTATCAAGCTCGCGGAGATGAGCACGATGAAGATGAGTGTGCTGCCATACTTAACCAGTGGGCTGATGAAAACCTAGCCATGACAGCATTACACCCAGCTGGTAGTGATGAAGAGGGAAAGCCCCGGAAGGATCACTGGCCTCTTCCCGAGGGCTCAGCTGACCCTATACCAAATGATCAAGATCCCCTGGTAAAGATGCTAATGGATATAGCATCAACTCAAGATGCGATCCTAGAGGATCATTTGCTTTTGGTGAACCGAGTTGGGTTGCACAGTTGTTCTGATTACTGTGTGAGGACACCTCGTCATCCTGAGCAAGGATTGCAGCCTAACGAGAGGGTGTGCCGCATGGAATTTGGAAGCGAGTTTCACCCGGGGAAGAAACTGCACAGGGAGCCAGAAATTGTTAATGATCACAATGGAGCCCCTCGCCTTGAGATGCCACGTGACCACCCACGTGTGATTCAGCATTCCTCTTATCAATTGCAGTCCTGGAGAGCAAATGGGGATGTAAGCTTGATTCTGTCAAATTCATCCCCAGACAATCCCAGCACAGATGACATCATAGCTATAATCGACTATGTGTGTGGTTATGCATGCAAAGACAGCGAACCCACCGGCGCTATTGCTGACCTCTTTGAGGACATGGTTAATGCTGTTGATGCTGCTGATGCCGACCAAGTAACTGGGAAGTCAATTTGTGCCAAGATGCTGATAAAGACGGTGGGAAGACGAGATATCAGTGGGCCTGAGGCATCATTTGAGCTGAGTGGATTAGCACTTTGGCGTTGTAGCCGTCAGTTTAAGTATTTGTCAATGACAGGGTCAAGGCGCCTTGAACGTGATGGTGACACTGTGACACGCAGCACCCCTTTGGATAAGTACCTTGCAAGACCGCAAGAACAGCATTGCTCCTGGTACCAGTTTGCGTCTAAGGATGGCAAGGTTCCAGTTGTAAGTGGGGGTGCTACCCATGCAACATGGCCATTGAATGAGGACTACTGCAGATCTATGCTCCTCTTGCACTGGCCAAACTGGTTTGAAGTCCAAGAAGTAGAAGGAGATGCTGGATCTTGGATTGATCGTTTCAAGGAGTTTCTGGCAACTAACGAGTGCCCGACATTTGTGAAGGCGCAAGTCTCTAAGGCAAAGCATTATGCAGAGCGTCCGCAAGAACCAGTATTTGAAGACAATGTGGATGATGATGCTGTTGAAGAAGAACAACAGCCTGACTGGGTTGATGTCTATGCAGGTCAGGATCAGAGATATGACGGTGTAGAGAAGGACTTTGATTACAATGATGGTGGAGAGCAGTATGACTGGAGCAGTATTTCAATCAATCTTCCTGAGGGTAAAGACCCAAAGAAATGGCTTGAAGATACCATCAAGCAAGTTGAAGAACAGGAAACTGTGGGGCTTGAATTACCAGATGTGTCCCCATTGACCTTAAATGACAATCAAAGAGCTCTAGTCATTCTAGTGTTGCACACACTCTACAAGTTTGTCGAGAACGAGCTTGATTATCATCCTTTGCGACTTGTTGTCTCTGGAACTGCAGGAACAGGAAAATCGTATGTTATCAAGTGCCTTCAGAAGCTAGTGCGGCAATTGTTTGGAAAGAATGATGCAGTGCAGGTCATAACCCCAACTGGGAATTCTACCTATCTTGTTCAAGGTAGTACTGCTCACAGCTTTTTAGGAATCCCAACTGGTGGTAGATCTTGTAATGAGCTAACTGTACCTTCAGGTCCTGTGTTAGAGAAAATTCAGAACAGGTGTGAAAATCTGAAAGTTCTGATTGGCGACGAGCGATCAATGTTTGGTCGAACCACACTGGGCTGGATGGAACAGCATACACGATATGCAGTTAACAGAGGAGCCAACGCGGACAAGCTTTGGGGAGCCATTCCTGTAGTAGTGCTTATGGGAGATGATGTACAGTTACCGCCTGTGTGTGACACTCCAGTGTACATCGACCATAGCCGTAGTGCACCATCTAACCATGGTCGGTTGGTGTGGACAAGTTTTGACAGTGCCTTGGAGCTAACTCAGATTGTGAGGCAAACTGAATCTGAAGAGCAGCTGAGAGATGTACTCATGTCTATGAGAACATACTCTACAACACCCCAGCAAGTGCGGTGGCTACAAAAGTTCCAGTGGCATAATCTGCGCACAAGCCATGGTCAAGAACTTCTTCGTAGGATGGATGAGCAAGGGCTGTATGTCTTCCCAACACATCGTTTGGAATGGGAATGCAATAAAGCTAAGCTGCTAGAGTGCAACCGAGAGCCAGACCATCCAGTAGCAAGGATCAAGGCAGTTGACAATGGCAGGCATGCACAAAAGGCTGACAGCAATAAGGCAGGTGGTTTACTGCCACTACTGTATCTTTGCCGTGAAAGCAAGGTGATGCTGACGGTTAACCTGAAGGCTACATGGGGCTTGTTCAATGGAGCAGTGGGCACAGTAGTGGATATTGTCTACAATGCTGGTTCCAGACCAACGGATGACCCTGCACCGTTACCGGATGTGGTGTTTGTATGGTTTCCAGGATATAAGGGTCCACCCTACATGGATGAAGACCCCACACTTGTGCCAATTGTACCTGTAAGTCGGTGCACTGACTGTCTATGTCGTTGCAAGCGTGTCCAGGTTCCGTTAAGACTGTCATGGGGAACCACAATCCACAAGTGTCAAGGAATGACTGTAGGCACAGGAGAGGCATTCAGGTATATTGTCATTCACCCTGGAAAACACGACTTTGAAGCTAAGAATCCAGGAGCCCTGTTCGTAGCACTGTCAAGAGCAAAATCAGCAGGTGGAGAAGGCATGGATCCTGACTTTGCCTTTCATGAAGATGTCCTACTCAATGATGATAGATTGAGGCCTGTGAACACTCCCACTACTCGAGCTAGAGCTGTGGAAATGGAAAGGCTGCATGTCTTAGCCACTCAGTGTCAGGAAAGAGAGATGTTAACACCAGCGTATCGAGATGGAATCTTTCTCAGACTGGTGGAGTGGGCACAGTCTCAAAGCCATTGAGGTATTTCTCAACTAGTCCACTGCATTTTGAGCAAAATGCACAAAGGTATGATGGTACAATGCTATGCAAAACTGTTGTTATTATGTTTGAGCACATCACTGCTTCAGTGGCTTAACTATCTTACAACCAGTTTGTGTAGCTGTGGGTCTGTGAATGGTCACATATAATAATTATTAAGAAGGAATTGTACTGCTATTCAACATGTCTACGTGCAATTAAGCTGGGTCTATGTGACCATCCATGTCAATTAAAAATTATAAAATCTCCTTCAGTCACTGCATACAGTAGGAGTCATTTGTTTTGTTTTTTAACCCACCATACTTTAGCCAGAAAAGAGCTAGGCTTTGTTGCTACTTTAAGCAACTTTTGTATGTTTGATTTGATTGACTTGTTTTCCGAACCAGTTCATATTTAATGGTAGAGTGTTGCCTATAATAGAGTCAAAGGATAAAAAAAATAGGAAGTTTAAATATTTGGATATAAATACCAAAAGCAAAATTGGGAAAATGGGTTTCTTTGCAACATTTGTAAAAGGAACTGAAAACAACTGCTAAGATGATGATCTGGCAAACATTCTGTTGCTAGACCCAATTCATAGCTGTAAACTTCATTGTTTTCTTTGCAACAGGTTTATTCTTTGTTGTAGTTGTGCATAAAAATCATTTATCATTTTTCAATTTAGACATGCTGAGTGGGAAGCTCTGTTTTTACATTCCATTTGTTTTTAGTTTGTGTTACGGAGATGCCCATAAACATAATGTGCCTTTTGACGGTAGAGTTAAAAACCTTGATTTTGAGGTTTGTCACTGCCAATTACGTCGTTTGAAATAAAAATTAATGGCAGTGAGTAGCACTGAGCAGGTAGGCTGTGTAATGAACATACCCATGTTTTATATTTCACAGCTACAGTATTAAGAAAATAAGAAAGGGTATATTCAGGCCTAGAGTTTTGGCAGATGCCAGCCAGCTCCCTTTGATATTCTGCAGCAGAATTATGAAAGCCACTGCAGTGAACTGTAGGCATAATATTATTATGTGCTTCAACATTCATGCACTCTGGTGACTGAGACTGAGCAGATGGCAGCTAGCAAAGAGGTGGCCCTGGATGCTGGGTAAACCATCACCATAAAATTCACAAAATACATACATGTAATGATATCAGTTATTTTTTACTTAAGTTTCTAATCGCATGGTTATTACTTATGTACAAAAAGGAAACTAATTAAAACACATTTCTATCATTGTCATAATTTTCATCTAAACGAGAAAATTCATTACATAAATTGGTCATCGTCATTAAGCAATATAGCTTTTTAAATTAGTAAAGTATATATTGGCCTTAAGGCTGAATGATAAGTGTGTATTTTGTGAATTCTTATGGAATGATGTTGAGAGAATTTACCAGACAGCATGGGCCACTGGTACTGTTTTACCAGCTCAGCTGTCCTTTTGACATGTATTGAGCAGATGGTCATACACTTGAGATTGATGCCAGCTCTGTGTTATACTGAGCAGATGGCTAAACCTGAGGCAGATGCCAGCTCCCTTGTGTAAGGTTGTCCTGTGGTGTAAATGGGGTTCTATTGTTTACAGTAAATAAATGATTTTTATTCCTAATTGCTTTATACATATAATTGGCAAAATATGAACAGACTAATTCATACATGTACAAAATGAAGTCATTGACTAAAATATATAGTAATGTCTACTTTTTAGCATCAGCTAGTTAATGGCTAGAGCTGAACAACTACTCCATTTACACCCTGTTAGAGCAGATGGCAGCCTCCAGTACGTTGCTATGCAGATGCCAGCTCTGAGTTCTGAGCAAGTGTGAGCTAAAAATTATAATATCTTTGAAAATGCTGGGGATCCTTAACATTCAGAAAAAGAGAAGGTAGTTTTTCAATAATATTTTCTTTTGCAAAATGCCAGCTTCATAATACATTGGAAAATTGCTCAGATCTTTAATGTACAAATCATTTACACTGTGTCAATAGTACATTATATGGTCCACTTGAATGTTTGATGGTGACAGAACATACATGTAATAATTGCTGAATTTTATTGAATGGCAACATATAAGTAATACATGGAAAGCAAGAAAAAAACCTAAGAACAATATATCGATTTCTAAAGAGTATGTACAGCTTTAGTTTATATACATACTAAAATGTAAATCATATTTTACTTAAATTCTAAAATGCAACTGTTCTCACTAAGTGGAGCCTGGAAGCCACTCTTTATAAACATTTTTAAAAAGTGACGTGCAAGTAAACTAGCTGAGTAAGAAAAAAACAGTAGTTACAACATTTTTTTTTATCAGAAGCCCCTAGAGTTTATCGTAATGTAGGTTTCATTATATTTGTTTAGAATGTTTACAAGCTTTATAAATGGAATGCCAGAAATAATTTTTGTAAACACAAAAAGCATCCAACACCTTCAAATTTAAATGAAAAATCAAAATATTTTCACTTTTGATAGGTTTGATTAACAGTTAACTGGATATGGTTATTGTATATTTTAGATATACATGTACTGTATTGGATACTGCAATTAAGATAATAGATTATTTAAACAATAGACAGTTTCTGTCGAGAAACTATCAGGTGATAGTTGCCCCACTAAAATTTGATGTTCTTAAAATAAACATTTGCCTCAGAATTCAAGTGAAGCTTGTTTCAATTTAGGGATTAACACTGAAAAACCTCTTCGGGGAGTGTTAGTAAATGCCCGGCAACAATGAGTGATGGTGGTGCCTTCATGAAACCCCCGCCTGTTAGAGCGGCTAATACACAGCGAGGTCTAGGATAAGACCTTAAAAAATGCTGTGGGGGACCGGGAACCCTCAGTTTTATTTAAAAGAGAAAACACATTAATTTTATTAAGGCACATTAAGGCAATCCTTACAAAATCAAACTTACATTGTACAAATCAGAATAAAATAAATACTCTTCATTTGAACTTTGATTAAAAGCACATCAACTTGATACAATTATTTTATCCACTCAAAAACTCTGCAAGCTTCCTGTTGTTTTCCTAATTACTAATAATTTCCTGCCACTTAAATTAAACTGCTTTTTTTTTTCTTTGGTGTGACCCTTATTTCAAAATTAAAAAACAGCGTTCTTTTCATCCGTGACAATTTTATTTTACTTGTTATTGTTTTTTGCGAGTTTTACATTTTAACCATATATTCACAGGTTACACAAAACCACTACTGTAATTCGTTGAATATACTTTGTAGTTAATTATTGTTTTACCTTGATTCTCATGACTCTCGATTCATGGATAATGCATTGGAGCATGAAGAATATTTCATGGCGTCATTGATGTACTTTGAAATATGATAGTTTCACAGGGCTCGAAATTGCCACCGGTACAGTCTCCAATGCGACTACATGAAACATTTCATGGCAGCCAAAAAGTCTGATTTAGTTTTCATGTAGCAACCACATTTTTTCTGTTCATGATCAGTAATGTTTACATGTATTTTCTCAGACATTGTATCCTTCCCATTGTACATGCTGGTCCTAGATTAACCCTATTGAGCCATCTTGTCATAAATCTCTGTTTACATGCATGGACATACATACCGGTGAGTAACTTGGCATGTGCAGTTTAATTTTGGGTGCAAAAATTTCCATCAAGTAAAGCTGTGAGTTTCACAGTCAATGCAGTAAATGGAAGAAAGTAGAGACGACCAGGCTAATTTTTCTCCTGGCAGTGACCTTTCAGCAAGCAGGCAAGACAGCAGTAGCAACAGAAAAACGAACCACAACAGGCCATTTTCCAAAATTTATTAGAACAGGGGCTGGAAGGGATTTAGCAAGAACTGAAAAGGCCACTAATTGGACTGTGGAAACTTTCAAAGGTAAACATTTCTGTTGTTGGTTTTTGTTACATTTGTTGAACCATCCAAAAAGAAGTTAATATTATAAAATCAACCAACCAATCAGAGACAGAAACTCTACAAAAAAAAACTTTTGTAATCTATCTCTGACTTTGTTTCAAGTGGAACCATGATCCCTCTAGAAAAAGGCGGTAGTGAGTCCTGGGACTCACTCAGCCAGCAGCTATATGTAGGAGGCCCAGACACAAGAGTGTGAGTCCCAGAACCATAAACACAAGTCTTGTTACCTTGTGGACAGATAGCATGGAGAGATACACAAGTTGACCATTAATTTTGGTGTTCTTGGAGACTGGCCAGTCAAAAGAGCATTGATAGTATTTTGAAAAGTTTTGCACTGGGACTCCAACTTGCTGATTTTGTTGTTACTCTTCTTAGCTTTTGTACAGGTTTTACAGTACATCAAATTGCCATCTTTATTGTTTCCCAGCGACAAAAATTTCTTACTCGTGGCTTGAAAAATTTTCATCTGGAAACCATTCAAAGACAGAAAAGAGGACTTGAGATTTATTTGTTTAACAGTACTAAAGCAAACCGCATGCTCTGATTGGTTAAGTTGTTGTCTACTATTTGCCCTTGGGTATACGCTGCTGACTTGTGTGATGATGTGATGTAGCTTAGTAAAGGCACTCCCTTTGCTGCAGTTTGTCAATGTTATGCTATAAAACAAATGGTAAATTCCACAACTGTACACTATTGAGTTATGGATGCACTTCGGAAGTTTGCTAAGCACTCAAGAAGCTGGAGTTGCATGTGGTTATCGCCTCATGTGACTTTTATGCTTCTTTTGTGCCTAGCAACCTACCGTGTGCATCCATCATTTAACAAATTGACATCAGTTTTTTTGTGTCCTCTTATTGATGATAAATTATGTCACAACATTGTCAAAGCGGATGTGAAACCACGAGGTGCAGGTGAGTGGTTCCACAGTAAACTTTGACAATGTTATGACAAAATTTATCATCAATAAGGGGACAGATGCATAAAAAACTGACTTCAATTTGTTTTTTACAATAACAAGACCCCAAAATGGTTAAATGCCAGCAATAACTGAGGGGAAAAGACGCTGTAAACTTGCCATAAACAAAGATAAGTGAATTTTAGTCAAAGTGACTTGAACATTGTCAATAGGTTTTCTGGCTTTTTGATTGGCTACATAACAGTTCGACCGCTGCAAGTTGAACTTGAAAGCTGATGATTGATGGTAAAAATGAGCCAATCAGCGTGCGAGGAATTCAACAGTTATTGTAAGACTGACAATAGTGTATGCTATGGAGTCCACCATTTGTTAATTTTATTCAATAACAATTTCGGCTTGATGTGTTTAAAAGTAAATGTGTGCCCAACTGTTGCACTAGTATCAAGACTTTGATTATGAAAAACAATAAACCATTTTAATTTACAGTTGTCTGCTGAGTGATCTGGCCTTTGAATGACGGTGAGGTTGGAAGTGACATTGTTTTGATAGACCTCACTGCTCTTGTTGTGTAAATCAAGTTGTTCTAATGCTAACTAGGTGCATTTACGTGACAAAAGCAGACAGGTCTGTATCAAAGCAGGGTCACCTCCAGCCTTGCTGCCACTCAAATGCCAGGTCACCTGGCAGAGAACTGTAAAATAGTCTATTGAAGTGCTGCATATCAAAAAAAAGCCCTGAGTGACTCTTGATCTCATATTGAACTCTCCTTTTTCATGGAAGGAAGCGAAATGGAATCTGCATGGAGAATCTTGCAGTCCATCTGATGTCACTTGGGGGTCTGTTTCCATGCACTGTCAATTATTTTGGAAATGTGTGCCAATTCCTGTTATAAAATATGCTTGTAAGATGACCCACCCCCTATGGGTAGCTAAAAACTGAATGACCCACGCCTTACCAAGAGTTAAAAACTAAACAACAACAACAACAACAAACAACAAACAACAAAAACCTTTATTAACCTGTCTGGGGTATTTAGCATTGCTGCTAATTGGGGACACACAAAAAAGAAATTATGAATGTAAAAAATAAATAAGTATATAGTAAAAAAGTTAATAAGTAAATATGAAAGTCAGGTCAGGATAAACATCAGGATAAAGACTCTTCCCCTCTCCCTTCCCCCACACTCCTCTCCAATAATTTTTGACCAGTCACCAAGCAATTAGTGTAATAATGGCTAGGTGAATAAGGGGCGGTAAGTCACTGTTTTCTGAAAAATAGCATTGCAAAATGTTATATATATATTTTTTCTTTTTGCGGAGGTGGCTCTGATGACATTGCAGGCTTACTATTTGGCCAATCTCAGTTTTGCAGTCCAAAAATTTGAAAACTCTCTTCTCATATTGCCAACTAAAAGGATGAAATGATCAATTAGGGGGTGACTTTCTATTGGGACTTTTTTTGTTCCTAGCCCATTTAATGCTATTGAAAGTTCTCGAGATTCTAGTGGTTTTTTGTTGGTGCCGAGCAATTACCATCATGGTAACTGCTATCATGCATCAACACACTTAAAGTATTAGTGGACAAAGCAGTAAATAGATGTACACTATTCCCTAATGATCTTAACCAGTTTTCTGAATAAATTTTATCAGACATTTCCACCAAAAATGTTAAAACCTCGTATTTACTGCAAGCAGTTCATCTGACAATGTGTAGTTTATATTTACATCCCCCTGTTACCACATAACTTGACCTAAGACATTTATCCACAAGTCATCATTTATATGCCCCAAATAATTTTAGGGTGCGTTCCTTTGGTGTGGTCTGGATAATGATCAGGGTCAGTAATACCAGATCTGTCTCGATCATGGTGTATCAATGGAACCAATGAATCCACTCTGGTCATGCATTCATCCATTCCTTTGATGTACCATGATCCAGACAGATATTGGATCACTGATCCTAATACTGGTCACCCCTAAGGAACACACCTTGGAAAAATTGATTATCCTTCATAGTTAAAGACCAACAGGAACGAAAAGGCCCGTTTGCCATAGGCGTTGAATTTAAAACGAGGTTTAACCTTTTACCCCCTAAGGCGAATGGCAGTTTTTCCTAAATCAGCAAATAGAGACACTCTACCTGTGTACAATAAACCATTTGAAAGCCACTGTTCAGCTTACAATGTATTTAAGAACTGACATCAGCAGTTATGAAAGAGGTAGTCATTTTGAGAGAATTTGTTTTAAAATGTAAAACTGAAAAGCTTCCAACATGTATCAGTTCTGAAATATCATAGGTATGCCCCTGAACTATAGCTTATTTAGCACATCTTAGTTCATAGCTTGATCTGAAACAAGTCTTGCACTCCATGTGCATCTCAAAAAAGAAACTGGTATATTATGGGGGTTGTCAACCATGCCTTAGATAGGAGGGGGTGACAATATATCACGCTGTGTGCCGAATGGCAATCTTAGGGAGTAAAGGGTTTCAATCAACTAAATGAACTAAATGAATGTACACGTAACAAAGAAAAAAAATTAGAAGCTAAAAAAATTTTAGGGAAACATTTGTTGTTTTACCGTAGCCACCACGGTGCCCACCATGATGCCCACCATGGCCACGATGGCGGTGGCGGTCACCCCGACCACCACGCCCACCACGCCAGAAATGGGCCATCTCTGAGGGGCACTCCCGGTAGGAGTGCCCCCATCCACTGCATGTAAAGCATTTCACTGAAAAAAAGAAAATGACATTTATTAAGGCAAAATTTATTATTTTCTGCACATGCTACAAGCTCATTCCCAGGGTCTCTCATCTTACCACCCCCTGGAGTGAGCAAAGAGTGCGGCAGTAAGATGAGAAACCCTGAGAACTAGGTTGCACATGCTACTGGTTTCAATTTGTCAAACCAGTTGGGCTGATGTTTCCTTTGTTTCAAATTCTGACAAATTCGATGAAGACAGCAGGACAAATACAAATTAAAGCTAAGAGGTTTTAAGACGGATTCTGCTAAATTAGTTCGAGCAATGAGTGCAAAACTTATCTACTAAAACTTTACTCATAGCATGGTAACTTTGAGAATACTATTTAAAGCAACCCACTTTAGTTCATTTCTCCAAGTGACCCCAGTATTAAATTCTCAAGCATTCTCGAGATAGTGTCAAACATCATAAGAATGCTTAAAGCATGTGTTTTTGTGTTTTTAACTAACGCGAAACATCTGTTTTTATTGAAATATGGATAACTTTAAGTCCAATTTTCTCTCGCGGGGTCAGCTTGAGAGCTTAAGTCTCGATAAGCTCTTCTTAACTGTATTCAAAATATTACCTCGCCATGAGGTTTTGTTTGGTAACTTAATTTTTGCCATTATTGCTCGAATGTTGTGCAGAAATCATCTTAATACCTGTATTTATTGTAGTCAGTTTATTATCATTGGGGGTCCATCATAATATTACTGTGGAAACAAATTAAGGTAAACGTCATTAAAAAAATTTTAAAAGTGGTGTCAACAAAACAAAGTTCAATGCTAATGTACTCATATCGTTCTCATTATTATGTGAATTATTAAAGAGAAAAAAACAATTGGCAATTATTTTTTAAGATTTTTCCTAGACTCAGAATGTTATAAAATATCTATCTGCAAGGCAATTTCATTAACTGCTAAAAAGCTTTTTCGAGAGCAATATTTTAGCTTAAGTATACTAGAAATAGTCTAGCTTTGCATATATTTCAAAACTGGGCTATGGTAACTCCCATTTAAAAAACTCTTGTACATCCATTTGCAAATATTGATATAGTCAATTGAGTGTGTAACTCTCAAATCCAAAACTAAAGAGCTACTAAAGGTTTTATCCTCTACAGGCATAAGATGTATTAAATTTAGAATCTGTTTACAACTTTCCAGCTCAGCAGCATCTTTCGTTTGGAAACCAGCACATTTTGAATTTCCAAGTTATGGCCGTGCGTCACATAAAGCTGAGATCGTGTTTGTCAAAAAATATACACTTACCTCGTGATTTTAGCTATTTTAGGAGTTTAAGTATTAGGAAAAATGCTTTTGTATATGTTTTTGGTTCAGTTCAGATAATCAGTCGACTAGATAGCCAAAGTAAGTTCCAGATGTTTACATTATTTTCCAGCAACCATATTGGAGGACTAGGGAGGTCCTCCAACATGGTGGCTCCATATTACGGTCTATAATTTTGGGTGGAACATTTCGACAAATATCTCAACTTTGGGACAATGCACACACCTTAAACTTGGAGAACTGTCTTTTCTATTTATCATCTGCAATATCACAATTTCACTTTATCTACTGCATGATTTTGTTTCATTTGTTATTGCATGACAGTGCACACACTATTGTTTCAGTTATCACTTACTCCTTTGTGGTCTCATCCTTGGCCGCTCATGCTCAGGTCCAGCAGCAACAGGCCTAGCAGGCACTGCACATGCCCCTGGTGGGGCTCTTGCAAGGGGCACAGCTGCTGCTTCTGGATCAGCTGTTGCAGGGGCTCCTGCAGCGGCTCCTACAGGGGCTCCTGCAGGGGGTTCGTCTGGCGCCCTACTTCTCTTCTTGGAACCATTTCTTCATCACCTATTTCAAAATAATTTGAATAATAATGTTATCTCATTCACTAAATAATAACACCTGGTAGGTAGAACAAGCAACAGCAGGTGGCAGAGCTGGTAGCATAGCAGCAGGTCTAGCAGCACAGCAGCAGGTCTACCAGCACAGCAGCAGGTCTAGTGGCACGGCAGCAGGTGGCACAGTGGGTGTCACTGGTGGGGTTCCTGCAGGTGGCTCTACAGGGGCCCTTTGTAGATTAAGGCACGGCTGGGGTTACGGGCATTTCTTCATCACCTGTTTCAAAATAATTTTAAAACTATGGTAAACAAGCTGACTTAAAACTCTTGGTAGGTAGAAAAAGCAAGAATATTTAACAAATGGCCATTAAATTAAGCTGACTGTAATTGGGTTAACATTCCTATCACAATATAGTTACAATACTTCCATGCAAGGAAGAGTTTTACTGGTGACAACTGCTCATCATGTAGACCAAAACAATTGCATAGGCTAAACAAAATGTTCAGTTGCACTCCTTACTAAAAAAAAGAGTAATAAAATTCTTAGCAGTCTTTTTGCATCATGCTACCATGTTCAGTTGTAAAGATTTTAGCTTAATATTCCAATATGTACAAGAACTAAATTACTCAAGGCAACCATGCAGTTCCCACTAATGCCACTATCTATTCTGGATCATAATTACAGTTTAAGAAGACTGCGACATCAATGTACCTTGCAGGTGTGTTTCTTTTTAGAGAGGAAGATGGAAACTTAACAATACCTGGTACATTGACCGTACCTCAGTTGCTTGCATGCAGCCATGTAATTGAAATAAGCTATACAGACTATAATTAATTGCTGAAATACTATATACAGTTTGCAAGAATTTCCACTCTGAATGACAGGCACATAATCTGCAGAGAATTATGAAATTTTGATATCTATGATTCTCAATTTTTTTCTCTGTTCATGAACTGTGCCTGAGGACCCCCCTTTTCCCTGTACGATCCTCCCTTAAAGGGGCTTAAGCTAGGTCATGCTATTTTAGGTAATTTTGTTTAATTTTGTTAATTATGAGCTCTAAACGTCAAATTGGTTGAACAAGAGTCTTTCATTTGCAAAATCAAGACCAAATAACAACTGAGAATGATTTTCCAGCTTTGTAAATGACATTTTGAGATAAACTGATATAAATTTGAAAAAAGGTGGGCCGACGTTTTTCAAATTTACCCAAATGCAATCCAGTTTAATCCTCTTCAGTTTTGTCCATTCATGTGCCTTCTTGGCTTCCCTGTGTTTTTTCTGAGTTCTTCTATAGTTTTGAGCTGTTTTTGTGATATTTTAGTTAATTCTATGGCCATTTGATCAGTGCTGAAATTTCCTAAAATTGCGTGACCTAGCCCCTTAAAATACAGGCAATATGGTAAGTAAATGTATGATATGCCTTCCTTAGCTTACCCTTGAAAGACAGGCAGGGATCTGGAGGGTAATTAAGCATTGCAGGCTATATTGCTCACAGCTCTGTGATTGGACACATGTGACAGTAAATTTGATTGTTAACTGTATAATGTTTTGCTTGACAAATTTTAGACTAAATTTATCTTTTCACCACCAACCACTTTCCACCTATGATAGTGTAACATGTATGTCTAACTCACCATCTAATATTTCACCATTGGCTGCTGAAAGGTTAGAAATAATGAAAACTGATTAGTAAGGAGTTGCTGTATGATGTGAACCAAAAAAACAAAAATGACTTAATATTGAAAAGGTAAAACGACAACAGGTAATTTACATTGATCATATTGTTACCAACTCACCAGCTTCCCCTCTTCCAGTGACTGTGGAAAAAAGAAGAAAAATGGCTGAATTTATTCAAAGATTTCCACAATAACTCCACAATTGATATATACATATATACATGTATACATGTATATCCCATGTCGTCTCTTACTTTAATAACTCCCTATTTACACTATGGTATTATGTGCATGGGTTTACTGCTCACAGACACAATTAAACGATTGCTATTCTTCCAAAAATGTGTATTGGGCTTAATTCTCTTTCAAAAAAAGAAAACATTCAATTCCCTTAAATGCATTTGCCTTTCAATGCCTGACTCTTATCTTTCTAACATTTGTCCTTCTCGATGTATTATATTCATACGCATTAAGCCATAAGCCTCGTGAATCAATTTCTAAAAACCAGTAGAATGCATAACTATGATACCAGATCATTCACGAATGAGTGCTTCTCTGTACAATTTCTCAGAATAGAGAAGATCACAAAATCCTTCTCAAGACTTGGTGTCTCAGTCTGGAATTCCATCCCATATTCAGTAGAATTACTAAGCAAATCTAAATTCCAAAATAATATAAAGGAGCTACTCCTTTATGTGTCACAGTGTGAAGAGATGGCTATATCTTAATTGTACCCTTGCACCTTTTGCAATTTTGCTGTAAATTATTGTTACTTAGCTGTCCATTACTTTTGCACATTCTTTCCTGTTTAATTTTAACTCTTGCCACCGTCTCGATTAGTTCTGGAACTAGTTAGTACTTGACAATAATATTTTGTGCCATTAATTATTGTACAATGCGCTTTGCAAGCCATAATAAATAGTGCATTTTAAAACAATATTTTGAGAAAACCATAAAGTTAAGAGGTTAAACTTACAGCGCACTAGCCGTCCCCCGGATGTAGACATAACATTTCCTAAAGGAGAAAGGAACAATTCAATTAAATATGAGGAAAAAACAAAGCTTACTCTGAGACTTTCACAGAATTTAAGCTTTAGCACTCACTCTGCAAATGCTCGAAATAGCTAGGGATTTCAAGGTTTAACGCTTAAGCTTATATGTAATCATATCCTTACGTGTTTTTTATGAATTCAATTTGAGGGTTATAAACTTACCTCTCCTACCAAAAAAATTGTTGAATGATGGCATTCTGCAACCAAAATGAAATATAAAATAAGCTTAAACTTTTAAATGATTATACACTTAAGCTTAATCTTCTACAAAACGGTGAAATAAAACTTGGGAGTTAAACCCACTGACAACTTAGAAAACTGGTCTTAAAGTTTTCATAGCTTCGCCCTAATACAAAGCTTGTTTGCAAATAACTGAGAAAATAAGTCCAAACATTCGCCAAAGTGTGCTTCTGAAAGCAACCGCACAACTTATGTCGCCGTCACAAAGGAAAATGTCACTGCCCCTGCACTGTCCCTGCCTCTGCTGGTGGCGACACGAAGTCGACGCGGATTCAGCACGAAGTCCAACACGACAAAAACGGGCCGGTTCGCGTCAGATGAGATCCGGGCCTGGGTCTGGAGACGTTGTCCGCAACCAAACTTATTTTGGGGAATTCTTAAACGTGACGAGAGAAAAAGAGAAAACAATTGTACTCACCTCACAAGTGGCTTGTCATCGATCCAACTGAAATTTTACAGTGCAAGCTGTATCTCTGAGTCAATGGCGGGAAATCTTCGCCGTTTACCACGATTTCCCGCGGATTTTTCCCGCGCAAATTTCTGTAACGGGTGGGGGAGGGAGGAGCCATTTCCGGTGGTTTCAAGAAGCTTATTTCACTTCATTCTACACGTGAACGATATTACTTATATGCTTTTTTTACTAAGTAAAAAACAATATATCAGGGGCCCGTTTCTCGTTTTCTCGAGGTTCCCGAATCATTCACACTAGACTAGAAAATTCCGGGGAGTAGTCCCTCTTTCAGTTACACCTAACCCCAAAAATTGTTTTTCGCTAAAACGGAGTATTTGGGCAAAAAAAAAAAAAAAAAAAAAAAATTAAATTTGGTTGAATCCTCGATTTTCTGTGCTCTGTCAAAATCGCGGTTAAGCGGCCGCGTTTAGGGAGTCTGGCGCCGAAATCAGCGCGTTTCTCGCTCCCGGGAAGGGGCTATATTTTTTCCTCGCGGTTTATTTACTGTCTTACTCGACGGATTAAAGCGAAGAAAGGACTACTCGTACTATATTCTTACCCAGAAAGCCATAGCAAAATCTCAAACCATCTGATTACAGAGCTATTTTATTCACATATTCTTAATATAAACAGACGGTCCCCTCATGCATGGATTTTTGAGGCATATGCACCTCTCTGTTTTTTAGAAAACGAGAAAGGTTTTGCGTTCCCGGAAAGTTTCCGGGAGTAAAAAGAAATGGTCCCTGGATTCTACAACACTGCTATCTGGTGTGATCTGCACAATTCTGGCCTGAATTCCATTTTCTGTCCGGCCACATTATTTTATCGCCGGTTATTCCGATCAGAATGGGCCAACCGAAATAAACTTTTTTTTCCATTTGAAGGTGCGGTATTTGATGAATAAAAGATGTGAGTAATAATAATGAATTTCGACAAGTCCGACTCAGGTAAGTGGATCACCTTAAAAGGTCATTCGGAATATTCGATTTTCGGTCGTAATTTTATTTGGCACTATCATTATGCCAGTAGTAGGAAAATCCAGAACCGTGGTGGTATTTGGTAACCTGCTTTGGCGTTGCATTCTTCTTGTAAACTTCTTTTGTTAGGGGATGTTTGTTGTTTTTCCACCTCTTGTTTTAACTTGTTTTTAGAACATTTAGGCTACATAACATCCCTCATTTTGCAACACAATTCGACCTTAAATGTTGTTTTTATTAACTTCTGTCATAACTGAGTTGAGATTAAAACATGCTATTAATTGTTTCACTTAGATTGTTTGTTTCATTTTCGTTTTCTTTATATTTGATTACTTTCGGCAAGGTAAAACAAGCAAAAATTAAAATTGTTATATTCCGTAAATTCTTTGTTAAAGCAAGGTCACTAAGAATAAATAACACCGGAGCTCCGCTTTTAGGCCTGGCTAAATCTATATATTACGAAAGGTGTAGCAGTAGATGACATAATGCGAGATTTTGAAAAATATGGAGTTTGAAATACATCAAAAGGAAAATGATATTAAATAATAGTTTTCCTTTGATATGAGGGTCATTTCATATACTGCTAAAGATGATTTCATTCATATATAGTGACTAAGCTAATTTACAATGACCAGTGCGGATGGTCTTTTGTGCTGCTTTTGCTGTTTATGTAAAATCATTTTTGGTGAAGAACGAACACCTAAATAAATAAATACAAACTTCAGCCCTTAAATTAGACCTGTTTAAAAATGGCTTTTTAGAACCTTTAAGTCTTAATGTTGACGTAGAACCTTACATCACTGAATAGGTGGCACAAAAAGAGGAAATGTGACGCCTGAAGAACAAAACATCGATCAAAAGCGATCACGTTCAGAACAGTCCAGTTGTCATGAATTATTCACTGTACTGACGATGATACGGAACTAGTTAGACCAAAAGATGAGGAGTCCTGAAGTACACTTGTAAGAGGCGAGCAGCTGCTGCTCGTAAAACACCTTGATGTTGCTGAGACATTAAATGAGGGAGAAATTCCAACATTTACCATCACAGAAAATGCCATAGCGTGTTTACCGTGAAAAAGCTCTTGGAAACAATTTCAGAGCAACAAGCTGAACTGACAACCAACGGCAGCTAAGAGGACCTCGATCCGACAGTCCCCTACCACCAGCACAACTTACGAACATGTCTGCATATTCTGTGAGAAGAAGTATCTTAAGGGAACAAGAAATTGGGAACCCTTGGAACAATGCAGAGATTTGCGTGCAGATCACTCAATTAGAAAATCAGCCATGGAAAAAAAGGACAGCAGGATTTTCGCAATTGCGTCGCGTGAAATCGTAACAGCTGAAGCTTGTTACCACAGGACATGCTACAAGGGCTATACTAGGGCTGAGGCAAGTCCACTGGGGCTTCCGATGGCTGTGCTGAATCGCTGAGAAGATGAGTATGCTAATCTCAAGTCAGAAGCTTACCAGATGCTTACATCAGATGCTTACATCAGATCGGATGTTCTTGCAAACGAGAAAATAGTCAGATTGACTGAAATGACAGAACTACTTATATCGTACGTATCTCACGTCTTTGGTTGTTGAAGAAATAAAGCTATCCACAAAGAAGCACACCAGACGGAATCTCCAGGCAGAATTTGGCGATGTCCTTCTCTTAGAAAATTTGTTAGAAACCACCAGTGTCTTCATAGTTTCCGCCAATTTGACACACTTCATGTAGCCAAGTACATAACAGCTCTTCTTCTGGAAAAACAGGACAATGCAAACCAGTCTTCTCGGAGCTCAAATATACACCGGGCTGCTATTGACATTCGCAAAGCTATTCAAAGAACAGAAAACAAGATCTCATAGTCTCCACGCCCTTCAGATCGCAATGATTGTTCCCAAAGAGCAGGGTTCATTCTTGCAAACATATCAGACTGGAGAAAAAGAGTGGCCAGATAAAAACTGTCATCCAAGAGTGCAGAGGTTGGTGAAATCCTTCGCCCAAGATCCGGCTGATGTTTGGAGTGAGCAGAGGAAAGATTAAGCCATCCGAACAGATCCCTCTTCCCTCCCTATGCTGTGAAGGCCATGACAGATAACGTTGAACTCATCCAAATGGAGTTAATCGTTAATATGTGGAGACGGGATTAATACAGAACAAAGTTGACAGACAAGGTCACTTTTCGTGCGAAAGTGACTGTTACGAGATTACCTCACAAGCTGCCAATATAGTTGAAGAGCTTAACTCCACACAGGAAGAAGCTGATACCAGGCTTATTCTACATGCAGCTCATGCAGCTAAATCTGGCTAAAAGGCGGTGGTCGTGCATCAGAAGATACAGACGTATTCTTGCTTTGCCTGGCGTTTAATTACTTTATTCGGCATCCATGTATGTCAAGTGTGGAGCGCAGACAAGAACTAGATATGTTAGATATGTCAGTATCTCCAGTGTTGTGGTAGGAGAAGAGCTTTGCAAATGCGTAATTGGTATGCATGCTTTCACTAGTTGTGACACAGTAAGTGCCTTCGCTGGAATGGAAAAGATAACATCCCTACGACTTGTCAAGCAACAGACATCTTACCAAGGAATGCTTAAGCAGCTGGGGATGGAATGGGTTCTATCAGATATGCTTTTTCAGAGCCTTCAAGAGTTTATGTGTAAGCTCTACTGCTCTCAACCAGGAACCGATAACATTAATGAGCTGAGGTACAGGTTATTCTGCGCCAAGAAAGGTAACATCGACTCCACCCAATAACCACCTTGTGTTGACTGCTTGTTCAAGCATGCGGCTCGCGCAAACTTCCAAGCAGCCATTTGGAAGCGAAGTCTGCAAAGCTGCTAAGGGACACGACCCCCATTGGTTTTGGCTGGCGCGAAGACGGTGATCACTTTGCCGTTGACTGGATGAGCGGTGACCCAGCCCCTACAGCCGTGCTAGAACTACTGTCTTGCTCGTGTACAAGGTCATGTCAACTTCCTATTTGCAGTTGCCTGGCAAATGGTTTGAAGTGCACAGATGTGTGCAAGCTATTAGACTATGACAACAGATGTGACGATTCTATCGAGGAGTTTGTCTCAGATGACAGCGAAGAAGACGAAGAAATCTAACTTTAATTATCAATGTTACACATGCACAAGCAGTTTCTTATATCCTGAATAATTATTCATATGTAACATTTGGGAAGTTTAGCCATGGAAACCATCCAGGAACAATTTCTTTAAGTTAAAAATAAGTTGTTGACATAAGCTCTGAAAACGTTTGAGATTTTCAATAACTAAAAACCAGTGTATGTAACATGACTGTATTTGCATTTGCTTGTATTTGACCGTAGTAATCACATCTGTACCAGTTCTATCTGTTCACCCCAACCGAGTCATTTGCAGCTGATCACGTGATAAGCCTGGTATAGCTACTCATTTGACATGGTTATCATATACCAAACTAAGCAAGAGGAGTCAATGTAGTTTAGAACGAGCGTTCGAAAGTAACCAATGCAATTTACACGAGCACTTTCTTTTTATTTTCACATTTTCCGTCTTATTGTTCATATTTATAATTTAACAAGTGTTGCCATGGAAACCATTCAGAGATAACACCTATAAGTCAGATATAAGTTATTGGAATTAGGTCTGAAAACTGCGTTTGAAGTTTGCAATGACGAAAATCAATGTATGCAACATTTTCAGTTTTGCATTTACTTGTTATTAGGCATCTTTTTACCAATTCTGCTTATTCAGCCAAACGGGGTGACGTCATTTAATCACGTGATAATCTTAGTAAAGCTACTCATTTGGCATGGTTATCATACACCAAAACAACCTAGAGGAATCAATGTTGTTAGAAATAAGTGTTAGAATTTGTCCCTCGTTTTGGTACCAATTGGCTCTTTCCATGGTCCTGGCCCATGGACTAATATCTGTCATCTTGACCTTGGTTACCAACTGTAACCATGCCTGATCACCTCGGTTAAATTTCTTTTGTCAGTTTGCGGCATTTACCAAAGTATCAGTTGGCGTTTACACCCGGAAAATGTTTATCTAGGTAAGTAAACTCTGGTACCTCGGTAAACCGTTCAAGTCTAAACACAGCATATTAATAAACTGCCTGATCCCAAACATGCGTGTGTCTGTCTCCGGGTTTAGGTTGCGTGACATTGAAAACCATCTATTGAATTACAATAAAATTTTGACAGTAAGTTTAATTACCTAAAATTTATGACTAAACCCAGACTAAACGGCTTCTAAAACCCAGCGAAAATAATGTGCCATCTTTCTAGGAAGCAATTACAGTCTCATGGATAACGTTTCGGCGTCCTAAGGCAAATTTCGAACTGAACTTGTCATGTCAGGTTAGCCCCAAGGCGCGAAGTATTGTGGGATCGTGAAAAAAGAGGTTACGTTTCACACGAGAGAAAGTTTGCACTGTACAGTACGAAATAATTCATCTATGAAAAAAGAAAAAAAAAATGAAGCCCTTATGTCTTCAGAAAAGAGGCTAACTGTCACAGGAGAGATATACTGACAACTGCCAGACAGACATGACAGACATACCAGACATTCTACGGGACGCATCGCCTGACGTCAATGTTTTGAGTATCTAATGAGGTCCTTTCGAGTCATCCCTTTTAACCGCCATTTTGAAAATCGTCGAGGACGAGGTTGATTACTGAGAGGAAACTTTTCTGTACATAATGTCTGGCGGACAAACTACAAGTGCAGCAATTATCAATGTTATGTTTCTCTGCGACGAGTGGAAGTCTTCTAAGGGTGGTCTGTCCACTTTCAACAGAGAATTTGCTGTTAATTTGGCAAAAACAGCCAGCGACAGCATCAAAGTTCACTGCTACGTTGCCCAAAGCGATGAACAGAGTAGAGAAGATGCCAGACAACATGGAGTAAATTTGATCACTGCTCGCAGCATCCCTGGACCGTCTCAAGCATTGGACTGTTTGAAATGTCCACCGCCGGAACTTCCGAATCCAGATATTATTGTCGGCCACGGAAGAAAGTTTGGTTCCCCTGCCTATTTTATTGTTCAAGCTGCAAAGTGTAAGTGGATGCAATTTGTCCATGTGTTCTGTGAAGACCTTGGAAAGTTCAAAACAACACAGAGTGCTGAGGTAGATACAATCGAAGAGAATGAGAAGAAACATAAAAGTGAAATTGAGCTTTGCAGAGCAGCAGATGTAGTTGTCGCAGTTGGATCACGGCTACAACAGAAGTACAGCAAATGTCTTTCACGTGTTAAGGTCGAGATCATTACTCCCGGGATTTTGGAAAAGTTTTCCAATGAATCATTCCAGCTGGTCAAAGACAAATCGATGGCAACGGTAAAGAAGTTCAATGTCTTTATGTTTGGACGGGCAAGCTTTGAAGATCTAACTCTCAAAGGTTATGACATTGTTGCAAATGCCATAGGATCACTTGATAAGATGTTTGAGCTGACATTTATTGGCTCATCTCCTGGTGAACACAGGAAAATAGAACAATGGTTTCTTGACAACGCACGCATAAGGCGTAACAAAATAACAATCCGCAGTTATTGCAATGAGCAAGATGAACTTAAGATGATGTTTCACGAGTCAGACATGGTTGCACTCCCATCACGTACGGAGGGGTTTGGATTAGTTGCCCTGGAAGCTATTTCTGCTGGTATACCTGTTCTTGTTGCTGGTGAATCAGGAATAGCTGAAGCTTTGCGTGAAGTAGAAGGTGGGACGTCTGTCATTGTTGAATCAGATGACCACGAAGAGTGGGCTCGAAGGATCCAACAACTGTCCAGCCAAAGTCCAGAAGAGAGAGAAAACAGTGCGAAGCTGCTAAGAGGTAACTACAACAGAACTTACCCTTGGAGCAACGAATGTGAGAGATTCAAAAGGATGATCCAGGATTTAGTGGAAACCAAAAATGGTATGTTTACTATGTCTCCCTGTTCCACGATTATGCTTTTTTCTAGGTAGCTACAATGTACATGCAATAATCAGAGAAGTGAAAACTGCTAAAACTGACTTTCTCAAGGTCAGTTTTCCACATAGCAGTCTGATGCTGATGGTATGATGTACCTGTTTATGAATGTGACCTGCAAATATCTGCCTACGAATAATGGTCTGCTCATGAATGCATAATATTTGTAATGACACTCTTGTCTGAAAAATTGCAGACCGTTTCCCTGAGCTTTGTGTAATGTAATGCACTCTAGTACATGTATATTAGTGATACTGGTAAGATGGTGACTGCAATAAGTTGAAATGTCTGGTTACAGAAGACATTTATTGCCAACAGATATTTTTGGCAAAAAACAAAAAAAAAATGAAATTATATTGATGACTAAATATAACATGCTGTACTTGTAAACTGGGGATACTGTAAACAAAAAAAACACACAAAGAAAAAAATTACAAATTGAACATACACGTCAGTCTAAACTGTAAGTGTAAACTATGAAGAATCCTGACTCCTGATGAGAAATTGGATTTGGGAACAAATCCAGTACATGGCAATATGGAGGATTTAAACTTGAGGCACAGTTCAGACACCGTTCTTTACATGAGCTCAAGCAAATTCAATCTTAATTAATTCAGGCTGGGTGAATTCATTGACATGTGGATCTTAATTCCAACCAAACTTAATTCAATAGGAGATAAAAGCGCATTTCGACAGGGCTTCTGACAAGGTGTGGAAAAAAAATTAAAATTGTGCGGGACAAAATGTCGATTGTATGGATAATTATGCGGGATTGCACAATTTTGCGCCAAACAACAAAAAAATGGTCTCCCACTCCCTGTTACATCAAACATTGAATTTCATTGTACAGTGTATCATAACTTTTCTTTTACCAGGATATTGTGGAAGGCCTCCTGTACGGGTTAAATTACTTCTAGAGTTTATGTCAGATGCTTTTCATCCTATAGACTGAAGTTTAGAACCCATTTCAAACCGATCCAGCAATCAAAGGGGCAAAATGAAAACACTCAAGGCGATCGCCCTATAAATGCATAGCAAACCTCTAATGTGCATCATGTATGACAAAATGAGAAGTACACTAGTGCCCAGAATGTTGCAAGCAACAGTAAGAATGCCCTGTTGTTTGTAGACGTCGTTTAGGGAAAGTGTGGAAATTCGAAAGTGTTTTTTGAAGGTAAACAGCCTAAAAATAGCCTAAAAGTATTCTTGAAATATTGTCACTCAATAGAAGCACCAGTGTTACAGTGCTTGTACTGAAACCATGACCAACCAGACAATGAAAACCAATCAGATGGCAGAACTGAAACAATATATTCCAACATTTTCAAATCCAGCCAATCAAATATCCAGTACAAAACAATGAAATCTCAACTTGTTCATTGTGATGCTTACGTAATTAACAAATTGTTAAGCTCAAACCATTAGAACGTAGTTCTGCGTGCTTGCGGATCTAAGAAGAATTGTATGCTTATAACTTATGTTATGTATAAGTTTACCGTTACCTTTAGCTTTACCTATATGCTTCCCCACTTCTATGGGTTGGTTGGTTTAGAATATAGATGGAAAGAAAACTGCTTAAGGGTGACACTAGTAAATATATATCGCAACCAGAGTGTGTTGTGTAGGGTTTGAATATTGTCACGGCTGTTTAAAAGGAATCCTTCAAATCGTCTCTGAGTAGTTTCGCATCGGTACAGGTTCGAAAATTGTACGAATTGAAAAGGGATTATTTTCGATGCAACTGAAAGCAAACTTTAAGCAGGAGAAATGAAAAGTTAACTTCATACAATTAAAGGCTCCTGTGAGCCAGCTCATGGATGAATTTTTCCTTGTGCCTCCTTTTCAAAACGAGTCTTCGTGTGGAACCTTTCATACGATAATGAGTTTGACTGGCATGAAAATGAACCTGTAGATGGAAGTCATATGGGATTGAATGGTTTCGCAATGAGACTTGTTTTGACACAGAGGCAAAAGGCAACTTGGAAATGGCCTATTGGATGAATGTAGAAAAGGTAGTAGAATAAAAGAAGAACGGTGAAAAACAGGAAAATAAACATCTGTTGGTCAAATGTGATGCATAGGTTCTGATTTCCAAATATGGTTACTTATTGGCACCCTTTACGTGGCTGAATTCGTTCTCTGGTAAAATCATTTAATAATAAATAATTATTTATTACATATTTGAAATAGACTTCAAGAGAGTGCTACAACAAAAATCAAGATGAACACTGCTTTTACTAGGAACATTTTCTTTCTTATTAACACACTAAAATACTGACTACCATAATGTAGCACATAAAAGTTAAGAGGAGACATTGTGGCTAACAGTCTCCTATACATGCAGATTATACATTTTTTGCTGAGTTATAAATAACAATCATTACAGCAGCAAGACACACATGTAGTAGAGGTACTGCAGGATAACCATTATTTTTAAGATAATTGAATGAAAATTCAACAGGTATAAGCTGGAACAGTTAGGATAGCTTATACTTGAAATAGACATTGCAAGATTTGTATTTAATTAATAGAGACAGATTAACACATTCTATTTTTGTGTTTCTTTGTGATGGGGTCTAGTAGTTTCATTTAATTGTTGTCCTAATATAAAGGACTGATGTTACTCTACATGTACATGTGTATGCTCATATATATGAATATTATATGGAGCTGCTAATTTTAAGTTGAAGTTGCATTTGTGTATTCCACTGCAAAGCTATTGGTTCATTTCTGAGTTACGTTTTGACACCTGTAGTGAGTTCAGGTGGATTTCACTTGTTGACATTCTTGACTTTAAGCAACCTACATGGGATGAAGTTCCAAAGTGTGTTTGGAGAGCCATTTGATATGCTTGTAACCAATGTCTTTTGCAAAGAATGAGTTTCAACAGCTCAAGTGGCAGCTAACACTAGTGTTGAAAGCAACTTATTCTCTTTGTAAGCAGGAGTATTCCACATCCATCTGTAATTCTCAGATTAATTCCATGAAGTCTTAAGGGTGACAAATTTGTGTTGTTAAAGCCAGTTTCTATGAAGTCTTTTTAAACATGTATAACATCAGTAATGGTGTCGTTAATATTAACATCTGCTTACTGCCACTTGCATATTATACTGTAGTTGTTATTGCAGTGCTCATCTGGGTTATATGTGCATATGCACAGTAGTGCAACTTGCTTCACCTGCAATACACAATGAAGATAATAGTCATATCGTAAAAGGGTATAAAAATTAATGCAGAAAAATTGTTCATGTATAATTATCTTTAGTTTGCTGCCTTTTCCTCTACCCCCACCCCCTCCCCCTGGTTCCCCACCCCAATAAAAATAAGCTACTTACCTAAATGTGGTGTCCAAGTGATATTTCTTGCTTTTCTGGAAAGGGTTTAAGAAAGAAAATGCCAGTTATAAATTGCATGCTTTCCTCAAGAAACACTGGAGCTAAATAATCCCTGTAACCCGAAAAATGTATTCTTATGAACAGCATCAGCAAATTCTGGTAGAGTTACATGTAATTTTGAATCTCTGTGAGGACTAGGGATTTAGGAACATGAAAAGCACAGGAAATTCAAACCATTCTTTTTTTCTGCCAATAAATGTTCTGATTGTTTTCTATATGTGATTCAAATAGTTGCTCGATACATTTAGATATTTCTTTGGTATGTAAAGTTTCACATTCAGCTAAATTAAATATAGTTATAATGATTTCATGTGATAAAAATAGTGAAATTTTTTACCAAATATTCAAACAGCTTTCATGAAAATATAAATAGGCTTATGGTCACTGTAGTAAGACTCCAGCGTACATGTACCTGCTGATTGTACACATTGTGGTACATTGGTGTAAACATGATCTATCTGTGTATGGTAGTCAGTAGTATACTGGTTAATCAACTGAGTGTATCTTTGTCTGTTATAAGATATTGTGTTAGAGCTTTTTGTTCTGTATTTGCCTGCATTAGATCAATATTGAAATCCCCAAGCAGCACAGTTGAAAGTGTAGGTTCTATTAATACTCAGTTGTGAAGATGAGTCAGAGCATCAATTAACTGTGAAATTGGAACTTTAGTTTTCGAGCGATAGATACCAATGACATGAATATTTGGGATCGGTTGGCTTAAAACCATAACAGTAATTTCCAAATTATTGAAGTTATATCTGTATGGAGTTTTAGTACAATTCAAAACATTAAAAGGTACACAGCAGTTCCATAGCAAGTTCTTATGTTAGACTGACTAATGTCATTTCTGTAAAGCATAAATTCACCAAGCTGATATGTATCATCTCTATCTGACAAGCAAAGTTTTGATTCAACAAAAATGTTGACATCAGCTTTTTGAATGCTGTAATCACTTTGCACATCATCTATGTGGAGGTGGAGAGATCTAACATTCTGAAACAAGTTTGTTTTTGTTTGGGGGTGAATTGTCGGTCTGTGACACTGCTAAAGGTACAAGCCTTGCTTTTGTTCTTAGTCTGCTCATTTCACTGTTAACCTTCTCAGTAACCTTTATTTTGTTTTCACTCAAATTAAGAATATGCAGTGCAGAGCTGTTTCGTACGCAGCTCAAGCCAACGTAATGCATGTGCTCTCTTGTGGATGCTTGAAAATCAACAACTGCCTCATTCAATGTGTCGCCTTGACAACGGTGAATAGTCTTGGCAGCAGCAGGTCTAAGCTGAAATTGACGCCGGAGAATTTGGACTTAACTTTTTTTATTGACTTGAAATTGCGTTGTTACTTCCAATACTGTCCAATTTCTATCTGTAGTTGTCTTGTGCAAATGTGCATTTTCCTTTCGCTGGTCAGTCACATCAATATTGGTCGTCAAGTCTTATTTTGCTGCAGTTGCTACCGACACTAGCGAATATAAACCCATTGCAAGGCTGCTGCCTAACGGGCGCCCGGTCGCCTGAGGCGCCTAAGTTACGATGGAGTTTTCATTCCCATCTAATCTGTCCGATGACTTCAATCTTCTCATGAAATCGGCCAAAAAATCATTCACACAATAAATTAAACGGAAAACAACAGCTACTCTGGTCCTGTTTTGCTTTTAACACGAGAAATATGGGCCAAAACACATCAACAAAGTCTCTCTCCGCTCACAAAACAACCGAAAACAGCCATATTTGAAAATCGTCCTACAATGCATTGCAAGCTCAGTATTGAACACATGCACGTCATGTATGCCAATGGATTGTGTCTCTGTTGATGCCCTACTGATTCCAGTTGCAAAATAACACGAGCAGAGGGAGGTGGGGGGGGGGGGGGGCGGGGGTGTGGGGTACTGCCACACATGGGCTATATAGGTATGTGCCGCTGTGAAGGGTATAGTTTTCAAGCAGTTTACCCTAGCATAGAGTATATAAATCAGAGTGTTTGGGTCTAAAATAGGGTATCATTTTTCACAAAACTGACCAGTTGGTTGAAGATTTTATCTAAACTAAAGAAACCAGGAATTGTCAATCAAAAATATAAAAAAATTAAATCGGCAAGTTTAAATTTTTGTAACTCAGCCTCAACATCGTCGATAGATGACTATCGTAAAACACTACTGGATATTATTAACTGTCAAAAATCGGGATTCAGACGGAAATCGGTGGTTTTAATACTGATTACTCTAGTATAGGGTAGCAAACTTCAGCTGAACTAGCTCTAGTATAGGCTAAGGGTTCCAGGGTCCCAGTGGCACATGCCCACCCAGAAATTCTTAAAGTACCACCCGGGGCAAAATAATTACTTTGATAACAAATATTTTTGGAATTGGAGTGATGCTGTTGCTGACATTATATTTACAACTGAATAAGGATAAATTCTTGGGCTTTTTTTTGTCCGATACTTTGGAAAACTTCACTTAGCTGTACTGAATGAATTTCTGTAGTTTCTGAAAGGATATTTATGACTTAAAAGTCGAAATATTCAAGTAGCTACAAGCCAGCAAAAAGAAAACATCATTGCAATCCTTTTTGCATACCAGGGTTTTAAATTATCAAATGAATTGTTGTGGCTCTGCCCAATATACGAGGATATATTTTCTCCAAAGAAGCAGATGCTGCCTAAAGAAAGCACCATTTGTTTATACTTATGTCCCTGAAGCCCGTGGAAGGAAAGCACATTTCAGTGACGCCAAATTCAAACGTTCCACATACCTATTTCATTTTTATTTGTTTTCATTTGCAGCTTGCATTTCATGATTTGTTTAGAATTGCTTAACTCAAAAACGAAAGAGGCAATATAAATTCTTGTAAAAAAAAGCTGCAGCACTTGCATGGATACACAAATTATTGAATTTGTTTGACCACAAATAGTATTCTTTGTCAGTCATGACCTGATCACTTTGCTGAACTCTATTCAAAAATTTGATTGATAAAATAGACCATATTAGTGTCTCATGGAAAATCTCTGCCTCTGGACCCCCCCCTTAATTTCCAAATTCACTCCACAACCCCCCTGTCTTCCCCAGTCTTGCCAACACCCCCTGGATTGACCATGGCAAATTTATTCTGGGCTCCTAAAAAAGTGGCTTGGGCTCCTTAAAAATTTCCTTAGGAAACAGCCTTGCATTGTCTTTGTTGGATCATCTGGGATTTTGTTTTTCATTTGTTTCTTGAGATCATTAGAAATGTCCCCAACTGTAATGTCCACAGCTTTATCAGCTTTAGAGAGGGTATACAGAGCTTTGTTGTGAGCATCTGCTGATGCATTTGTAGTAAATGAAATGTGCCATGTTGATAGGGTAATTATCTTGTTCAAGCATTACATTCAGAAGTCGTTGTTTCAAAATGGATATGTCATCTTGAGAGTGATTCCCTCTCTCAAACGACTGAGTAGCTGAGCAAATTCTTTATCATCTTTTTGTCTCATTATTTCTGTTACTTCAAAGAGGGTGAAGTACTCTGTCCAAATGCTAGTTGCAAATTCATTATAGCCAGATTGGGAAGATCCATGCCACTCATCAAAAACTGGCTCAAGCTGGAAAAGATCTTCAACAGTGACCAAGCTTATTCCACCAAATGGTTCATTAGTTCCCATAATTTGTTGCAACCTCAAGTTCAAAACGTTGAACATGCCACTTCCAACCATAGAAATCTCATCGATAAATATCACCCTAAGTTTGTTTAGTTTTGCTCTAATGGTATTCAATCTGTCGCTGTCCAGTGAACAATACTCAAAACCTCTCTTGGCAGGTATCATAAAAGCAGCATTTCGGGTACTGCCTTTTATATTGAATGCTGCTTTACCAGTAGGGGTAGTCTTGACAACTTTCACATCATCTGGATTTTCTGCAGCGATACTATTCAGAAATCGGATCAGAGCTTCATACAATGCATTTGTAACAGTACTTTTGCCAACTCCAGCACCTCCACTTAAGAATAATCTTAGAGGGTCATCTTTTTTGTTTTGTTTTGTTTTTTCTGGAAGAAAATCACCAGAAGCTCTGAGTGACGACTCATTAGAATTCATGTTATTTTGTGTGTTCTTAACACAATCAAACCCATACAACAAAGTCAGCAAGGCAAAATTTTTCTAATTGTTTTGGTCTCCGTTGATACCGCTTTATTATGTTATCAGATTCTCTGTCATGTGAACTGTCAGGTAACTCTTTCAGCTTTTCCAGTTTCTTTATTAAGAATGTTCTTTCATCTGGAGGTGAGATGCTTATAAACTGAACATCACGAGATGAACGTCTTAGAGGTATTTGTAATACAAGATTAACAGCTTCTTGAGCACTGATTTCAACTGCATTAAGAAATTTGTTTCCATTATGTCTAACTCTATTTGTAATGTCTTCATTACCTGCCTTTGCTTCTTCGGATGCTTTTTCTAGAAGTCTGCTTGTACCTCGCTGGCCTTTTGCAATGTTAGACAGTATGTATGTAGCACATGCATAAGGATCTAACACATATTGTATGTCCATGTTTGCTTGCCAGGCTTTGAGTAAGTGAGCATTGTAATTGTTGATCCTTATCTCTGATGGTGATCTTTTAAATAATGTGTCATGCTCTAATGTGTTCCTGATAGCTAAGAGATAACTTTCTTCAGTTAATGCTAATTTTTTTCAGGAAATCTTCAAAGCTTATATCTTCACCATATTTCATGCCGTCAAGGACCTGTTTAATTTTTTCAGAATTTTCTTTTATTAGTTTACCCTCCTTCCCATCATGATAGGATTCCTCAAGTGGTTTCAGTATAATTGTCCTGGGCATTGGTGGGAATGGAAAGTTAAGTGGACATAATTTATGTTATTCCCAGATCTCTTGCAAGTTTTGGCATGTCTTTGCATTTGCAAATTGACAAGATTTCCATTTCGAATAATTCACTTGAACTGTTTGGCTTGTGGCAAATGATAAATTTATCAACAAATGCGACAACCTCTTCATTGGAATCTTTTTCATACTGTGGTGCATCCTTTATCCAAAACAATCCATGAATATGTGGGCTTCCTCTTTGCTGAAATTCGACACTGTAAAAATAATCAGCTATTTCTCCTATAGGTGCAACACTGCTCTTTACAAAATCACGAATAAACAACTGTACCATGTGGTCAAAGTTCCTAGCACAGGCCACAGGAACGTTTTGAATAAGATCTGAGTCTAAGTCATTTGTTGGATTTCATCATCAGTGTACTCTTTTTTCTCAACAATTCCACCTAAGGTTTTAAGAAAATGAGTTCACCTTGCTTCAGGAGCTGAAAAGGTGCAAAACCATGTTGGATTTCCAAGTTGATGAATCATTGCAAACAGGTCTTTTTTGCATTTTTCAAAATAAGGTGGTGACCCTCTAACACTTTTTAAAACTCTGAAACCTTCATCTAGGTGTACAAGCTTATTGAGGTAATCTTCAGATTTTAAGTCTACAGCAGTGAAACATTTCCCATTCGTCTTACACTTTTTGAGTGAAATGCGAGCACTATCTTGAATTTGGTTGATTTGCAGCTTTTTCAGCTTATGAATTAGAGATATTAGATACAGACATGGCAGTTCTCCTATCCTTACTTCTTAATTTCCACTTCACAATTGTACCGTATAAGACAGGGACCTTTCTTTTATTGTTGTCAGGCCTTCGTTTTCCACAAAATATTGAAGGAAATGAAAGGTATTCCGAGTCCTGGTCCAAGAATATCCCTAATGGTTTGTTTCCTTCACCTAGTGCAAAACTAATAATTCTGTCTGCATTTTCAACTATATATGTTGGATTCTTGCAGTAATGTATCTGTAACTCCTGAAGGACGTTCCTTAACTTCACACCAATCATCATTGTTATCAACTACTTTGTCTTGACTATCAACTCCAGTGTTAAAAATGTTGATATTGCTTACATCTTTCATCAATAGGATTTAGGACACTAGAGTTTTGCACAAAGTTTCGCCAATCTTCATTGTTAGTAGAATTAATGTCATTTATGTGATATTATTGGGCCATAAAACAGACAGATACGAACAGCAACACAACAGTTTAATCAAGCGGGTAATAGAAGAGCATTACATGGTCGACCCAAGGTCTCCACACCGTGCCGCGAAGGCTACTGGGAAATATTGTTACGCAACAGATTACACTACATCTCCCCTCGCGTTAGAAATAAGCTATATCCTAAATAATCAATGTTCGCTGTCAAGTCTGGAGACGATCAGTTCAAATCATAAACTCAAGAATAACTGCAGTAAATGAACAAAGTTAACAAGGTGAACACTTAGGTTCACAGTCACAAGTCTCTAAAACGCTCCGGGGTTCTTATTTCACGACCGCATCGGGTGGTTCTCGTAGGGGCCACGGGTGTCGAGGCAGCTGTAGCTGGGACAGTTGGCTCTGGGCACTCAGCAGTCGGAACATCAGGAGAAGACGAGTTAAGGGCTGTGCTGGTATCTGCATTAGGCGTTTCTGGAAGACGATTCAGGTGGCGTCTTTTTCTCCTCAGCTGTCCCTTGGGCGTTTCAACTGTGTAAGAACGTGGGGGACCGGCTATGTCCACCACAGTCCCTTCAACTTTTTTGTCTGGTAACCAAACACGCTCTCCAGGAAGGAGGTCTGGGAGGACTTTTGCAGAATGACGCCTGTCAAAGTCTCTCCTCTGTCTTTCTTTCAGTGAAGCATCTTTCTCTCTAAACTGCTCAAGGTGTGGCCAGGAGGGCTTCAGGTTACTTGGTGAAGTAGGGATTCTGGTGCGGATCTTCCTTCCCATCAGCAGTTCTGCCAGACTTAGGCCGTTTTCAAGGGGTGTAGCACGGTAAGCCATGAGTGCTTTGTAAGGATCTGGAGTTTTCTTGAGTAGATTCTTTACGGTCTGAACCGCGCGTTCAACCACGCCGTTCGCTTGAGGGTATCAGGGGTTAGTTAGGATGTGAGTAAATCCATAGTCCTCGGCAAATTTGGAGAATGAGGTTGATGAAAATTGCGGCCCATTGTCCGAGATGAGTTGCTCAGGAATGCCATGCCTTGCAAACATAGACTGAAGGTGCGCTATCACATCTGGTGAAGCAGTATGTGAAAGTTTCGCTACCTCTACGTAACGAGAAAAATAGTCTATGACAAGCAGGTAGGGATGACCTTTTAGTTCCAATAGGTCAGCTGCGACTTTCTGCCAGGGACGATCTGGTAATTCGGACGGGATCACTGGCTCTGCTGGATTTATGCGTTCCTTGGTGCAGGTAGGGCATTTCTTGACCACTTCGTCAAGTTGTTGGCTCAGGCCAGGCCATCATACAGATGCTTTGGCTCTCTCACGGCATTTTGTAATACCCTGGTGTGCATCATGTAACCTTTCTAGGACACCTATTCTCATGGACAAGGGGACAACCAGTCGATTTCCCTTCATCAACAGGCCATGTTGTATTGTGAGGTCGCTCCTTTCAGGCTAGTACACTTTAAGTGGACCAGGAAGCTGGGATTTCTCTGGCCAACCTTCAGAACAATAAGTGATGAGTTGTCTTGTAATCTCATCCTGTTGTTGCTGGGACTTGAAGTCTTCCAGTCGATCGTCAGTTGCTGGTAGGTACTTAACGATTGAGTCGACATAGGCTCGTACGTCAGCCTCTAACTTCTCTTCGTCTCGTTCAAGGGGTCTAACTAAGGGTGCCCGGGAAAGGGTGTCTGCTGTGTAAAGGGACTTCCCAGGTACATGCGAAATAGAGTAGGTGAATCTCATCATTCGAATTCGGAACTGTTGCACTCTGGCTGGTAGATCCTCAAGGTTCCTGGTACTCAGCAGGGGTACTAAAGGTTTGGTCGGTCTCAACATGGAATTCCAGGCCAGTTAGGTAATCTGCGAAGCGCTCGCTTGCCCAGGTGATCCCCAAGGCTTCCTTTTCTATTTGGGCGTAACGCTGTTCCGTGGGGCTCATGGCTCGCGAGGCGTGTGCGACGGGGCGCCGCTCGCCATCATTCTGCAGTTGCATTAAGACCGCTCCAAGTCCATACGACGATGCATCAGAAGGAAGTTTCGTTTGACGACTTGCATCATAGTGGGCTAGGACTGGGGTGGAGGCGAGACTTTCTTTCAGGGCTGCAAATGCTTGCTGTTGGGCATCACCCCATAACCAGTGACTTTTCGAACTCAGTAGGTCTCTTAGTGGTTTGGATAGCTCTGCAATTTGTGGCTGGAACTTGCTTAGTTGATTTACCATGCCGAGAAATCTTCTTAATTCTGTCTGGTCTTGAGGCGTTTTCATCTTCAAAATGGCTTCGACTTTCTTGGGGCTAACATGCACTCCTTCAGCGTCAACGAATGTCCCCAGAAATTCAACGGATGGTTTTGAGAATTCACATTTCTCTTCATTTAGAGTAAGGTGAGCCTCCTGTAACTTGTGAAAAGTTGCTTCTAAATGCTTATTGTGTTCTTCCACTGATTTGCCATACACGAGGATATCATCCATCTGACAAAGAGCACCACCAGTTCCTTAAAGAGCTTGCGAGATTCGCTTCTGGAAGTGTTCAGGGGCTGAACTGATCCCAAATGGTAGGCGGTTAAAAAAAAACCTGCCAAATGGCGTGATGAAATTGGTGAGTTTAGCTGACTCTGGTGATAAGCCGATTTGCCAGAATCCTGAATTGGCATCAAGCTTACTGAAAATAGTCGCTCCAGCGAGTTGAGCTAAGGTGTGGTCGATGCTGGGAAGGAGATGATACTCCCTCAGGATGCTTTCATTAAGCTGGGTAAGATCCACGCATATTCGAACTTTGCCATTGGCTTTTGTGACCACTACCATCCCGGCACACCATTCAGTTGGTTCATCCACTTTAGAAATAATTTGCATTCGTTCCATCCGGGAGGGTTCTTCTTTGACTTTCGAAAGAAGGGGAACAGGTACTCTCCTGGAGGGGTACTAATTGCGTGTGGCTTCGCGTCAGGTTTGAACTTGATGAGGTAATCGGGACCATCAAGTTTTCCAAGACCTTTAAAGAGATTTGGGAATTTGTCTTTAACTTCTTCTGCATCCACTGCATTGACCTTTTGGACAATTTTTAGCGTCTCTATAGCTGGACGGCCAAGGAGAGCTAGGCGTGCTCCAGTCTCCACAAATATTTCCTGCGATGAAGATTCTTCTCCTCTCTTGATGACTCCCATAAAGCAGCCAAGAATGGGAAGGGTTGTGTGGGCTGGGCCAAACAGGGTCTTGCTGGATTGAATGAGGGCCGGAGTTGGTTTCAGCTTTTTGTAAACGCTATCAGGGATGACAGTGACGTCAGCTCCGGTGTCAATTTTAAAGCGGACAAGAGAGCTATTTAGAGTGAGGTCTACAGACCAAATGTCTTCGTTTCTCTTCGTCCCGATTTCTCCGAGAAAGGCATAATCTTCTTCGATTTCGCTGACAGTGTGCGCGGACCTGCAAACAGATGCCCAGTGACGTTTTTTTCGAGCACTTGTGACAAGTCGCGGCGCTAGCCGGGCAGTTTTGTCGCGCGTGGCCCGGCGATTTCCCACAGCGGTCGCAGCGGTTCGACGGTGGACGCGTTGGCGGTTTCTTGAAAGTTTCGCTCGGACTTCTAGACGAGTCGTCTTTTCTAAATTTCGGCGTTTCATTCTTTGTTCCCGTAGATTCCTTGAAGTCATTTCGCATTAGGGTTTGTTGCTTTTTGATGGCTTCGCTCTGTCGCGCGTGATTGATTGCTTTTGGCAGCGTTAAATCAGGTTCGAGCTGAAGTTTCTCTGACAATTTCGCGTCTAGAAGGCCTACCACAATTCTGTCTCGGATCATCTCGTATGTCAGGGTACCAAAATTGCAGTGTTCGGCGAGCGTATGCAATGCTGTGATGAATGTGTCAACTGTCTCGCCTTCTTCTTGGCGGCGTTGATTGAACTTTGCCTGCTCGAAAATAACATTACGGCGAACCACGAAGTGCTCGTCAAACTTCGTTTTAACGATGTGGTACTGCTTCAGTTGTGTAGCACTCAGCTTGAAGGAGTTTAGAATATCGTCGGCTTGATCTCCCATAGTGTAGATCAGCGTGTTTATTTGACTCTCTTCTTCTTCTTTCACCAGACCAGATGCCTGGCGAAAGCGTTCGAATCTTCTGCCACTCTTCTTGACGACTAAAGTCAAACTTTTCTGGTAGCTGCACTCGAAAAGACGTCATGGTTCGTTGAAAACCGCTTCTGACACCATGTGGTATTATTGGGCCATAAAACAGGCAGATACGAACAGCAACACAACAGTTTAATCAAGCGGGTAATAGAAGAGCATTACATGGTCGACCACGAGGTCTCCACACCGTGCCGCGAAGGCTACTGGGAAATATTGTTACGCAACAGATTACACTACAATTTAGCCATCTATTTTGAACTTCTATACCTTCTCTGAACAAGTCACTTGTGTCTACAAGATATCTAGCTGCATCTAATACTCTCTTAGGTCTAACATTCTGGAACTGATAACGATGCTTATAACTGAGACGCCTTTTAAGTTTTATAGGAATAGTTTGCGATTCACTAAGTGGCCTTTGGGAAACAATGTACAATGGAATGACATCACTTGGGACATTTACAATGTTTCCATGAATGGACAACTGACCACCTCTAGGTAGTTCACGGATTTGAATAAAAGGTGATATTAGTCACTCTTCTAATGATGTCAAATTTAATACATCAGGCTTGTCAGGAAAACCCATTTAATTTATTGGCTTTAGAACAGCTCGGCAACTTTCCTTTCTTCAGATTTGAATCACAAGTTATGCATATCCGTTCAATGTTGTTAACACTGTTAAAACCAGTAAGACAGGACTTAACCACATCTTGTGAGCATGACTTGTATTTATTTGCATCACATTTCACTACAGAGGACTTGTACCACAACTGATCACAACAAGTGTATACATATTCTGGGCTATGTGCAATGTTTTTGTGAAACAAATTTATCATGGAAATTGCGTTAGTGTCTATGTTTTTTTGTGCTTGCAACTTGTCACTGCCAAATGTTACGTGTGATACATTTGGGAGATCTTGAAAAAGTGTTTCATTAGCTGCATTGGCTCTATGGAAACACGACTTTGTTTTGAGCTTTTCTTTGGAATTTCTATTGATTTGTTTAATGTATTCTGGGTTATTGGCTTTCTTTTTCTTTAAGACTGTTTATTTGTTTCCCTTACAAGCTCTGGTTTATCTGCTTCTTGTTTTCGAACAGACTGCTTATTAATTTCTCTTACAAGCTCTGGGTTATCTGCTTTTCGTTTTCGAACAGACTGCTTATTAATCTTCCTTACAAGCTCTAGCTTATCTGCTTTACATGTACCTTTTCTAACCGACTGCTTATTAATCTTCCTTACAAGCTCTGGGTTATCTGCTTTTCGTTTTTGAACAGATTCCTTGTTAATTTCCCTTACACATTTTGGGCTGTTTATTCTTCGTTTTCTAACCGACTGCTTGTTAATTTCCCTTACATGCTCCGGGTTAGCTGCTTTTCGTTTTCTGGAGGACTTTAGCTCAATTTCCCTCACATGTTCCAGGTTCAATTTCCGTTTTTGGATACCTTGGTTTTTCTTGTCCTTACTTGTATTTTCTTTGCATCTCACTTGTGGAAACATAATGAATTTCATCTACATGCCCAATGTAAATTCTTAGGCTGTCAGCTGTCACATTAATTTTATTGGTTCAACAACAGTAACAGGAGAAAAGGCTGGATTTGACTCAGTAATATGAATTGATAAGTTAAGGCAGTTACATGTAGCAACAACTTGAATTATGATAGCATCAGCCCATGTTCCCTCATTTGACATTCTTTGTAAATAATCTTGCCAAGAATGCTCAATGTTACTCTCTATAAATTGTTCAGGGTTATGCACTAAATGCTGAACACCAACACTGCGCACATAAAAATGATTATTGGAACTCCCATAAAGTTGATGCGATACAGCTCTTAAAAAGCAGTCACCACCTCCTCCAACATCAACTGCAGTTCTGCCTAAGTAAAAAAAATCTTGTTTCTAATAGAGATGCAGAATTCATACGTGCTGCACTACACAAGGGATTACAAGTCTGTTCTGAAAGCCCTGGATTTAATTCAACATCTCCACTAAGTGATATAATTCTGCTAGATAAATGACGAGTTTTAACGTGGAGGTGCCTTAATAATTGTAAATATTGTTTTCAGTATAAATACAAAGCGAAGGTGACTTTTTATGCTTCAGTGTCCTCAGTCGAAAAACAAACAAATGAAGCTTCCATCTAATAAAACACTTCTTTGGGAAAATCATGAATTTTGATCTTCTGCAATGGTCAAAGAACTGATTACGAGCATATCCGCATAGCATAACCTTCAACATAGATGATGGAGGCACATAATTCTTAATGTATAATTTGACGGCATTTCTTGTCTTTCTCTTTTCGTAAAGTCTAGTCACCATTCTGAAAGAAATTCTAGAGGGCTCTCTTCCACGTCTCATTCATAAACGAGAGACTACCACTGCTCTTGAATTTTGTGTCTGAATTTTGTTATTGTCGTGTACATTATTTTGAAAATATGCGATCACCGCTGCATTGAAAATTAAACTTACTTGACGCCGGGAGTAGAATTCCATTTTGGAGTTCAGGTTTTCTAATACATGTGTCGATATACCGCTCAGGCACCATAACAGATTCGCTCTGCTCCTTGGTATTTTCATGTTTCAGCGATTCCTCATCTGATAGGTCGTGTATTTTACAGTTGTTCAGCATTTGTTGTTTGGTATAGATTATTTGGCATTTGTATAGCATTTGCTTGATAAGTATTTGAAAGTTCTCTCTCAAACTCGCTTTCCACAATCGTAGCATTTAAGTCTCAGCGAGAGGGGAACTCGACGTAAACTTCTTCAAAGCTACATGTCTCCTGGCCTTGCGAATTACCCCAGCCAGTCGAGGGCTCCGAAAATGCTTTTGTCCCCGAATATCCTAGAGACTTGTTATCAGCATTTTCAGTACAAACAACATCCATAGCACCGATAATAGAATTTATGAGAATAAGCAACTTGATCACGAAGGTACAATGAATTTTCCTCTCATTGACAGGCTTTTTGCACTCGAAAAGCCTGTAAACCACATGCCTAATGGCTTGTGATTTACAAGCTTTTCTTGTGTTCTCTCAACATCCCACGTGGTTTATTGCCCAAGTAAACCCATAGAAGGAGTGGTCTATTGCTTAAATATAAAGTAATTTTAGGTTAGCATATTTAAGACATTATTCCAGGAAGTTTATTTTTAATAAGGAACTTTAGTGTTCCATGTTAACTGGCCTAATTATGGAAAAATCGTCTGTTGTTTCTTTGTTTTAAAGTGCATATGAGAAGAAAAATAATTTCTGCTTATTTGAAAGGCCTTTCAAAATACAGAAGAATGGCGTTTTTCTTTTTGAAATATCTTTTTTTGCGTTTTAGAGATATTGATGTTTTTCTGTTATGCAAATTAGATCAGTGATGACGTCATATTGTTTGCAATTAAAAATGGTAAAATACTGAATAAACAATATCCCTAGAAATATTGAAGCAGTGGTCTTAAAACTTGGCAACACAAATGTACATCACATAAGAAACAATGTGCGGGTCTGAGTAGGTATTATGTAAGATTTTGTGGGGTGTAAGTGAAAGCCTGGGTAGTTGAGCAAAATTGCTGTGGATTCAATGTTGCTGCTATATTCTTTAACGGTGTCCCCTTGTAGGTGAGAGTCATCTATATATCCTAGGTTGAGATAGCCTAGTGTATGTAGGTATGCATAAATTTGTTTAAGCAGCTTAGTGAATATACGTAGGGCACTGGACAAATCATTTGGCAAGCAGGTGTACTGGAAAAGCGTACCATTGAACACGGGTTTCAGAGATGTTTGGTACTCTTTAGCAAATGGTATAGAGTAGTGTGTATCTTTAAGGTCAATTGATACCATTTAGCACCCTGGCTTCATCATTCTAACGGCTGATTCAAGGGCGTCCATTTTAAAATGGCAGTATTGTGTAAACTCATTGAAAAGCTTGAGGTTAATTATCATACGGTATGACCCATCTGGTTTAGGTCTAAGGAATATAGGGGACACAAATTCCTCGGGTTCTGGTGAGGAAACTTTGAGTGCACCTTTTCTAAGTAATTTGCCAATTTCCACAGCAAGAATGTCATGCTGCGACTGATTAAATGCACTTGGTTGCACATTAGCTTGAAATGGTATCGTGCCTGGTTTGAACTCAATTTTTATTCCTTTTATGCACTCTCATATTGTGGGATCAGTTGTAATTTCTCACCAGTGTGATAAAAACCACATGATTTAGCCTGCTTTCAATGAACCCTGACTAGAGAGTAACACATGTACTTCATTAGTTGCAGGGTTACACCTTAATAGTTGGCATACCTCTGTGGTTCGGGACTTGTTTGTGTTAGGCCTGCTTTGATTCCCCCTCCTTCTTTAATCTTGTCCCTGGAGGGTGGCCTTTGGACAAAAAATCATTTGTTGTCCATTGATATGGGTGGAACTGTACGGGTCCACAAATGATTCCAGGACCGCAAATGATCCCCAACCTCAAATGATCCCCAAATTGGACGGAAATGATCCTGGACGGGAAATGATCGCCACATTGGACCGCAAATGATCCCGACCAAAAATATGGAATGGTATGGATTTATATCAGAGGAAGGTGAAAACATATTAAAAAAATTCACAAAAGAAAACGTGCTTTATCATTTTAAAAGAAATATTCCACACTTGCTTTTTTGGTTTTCAAAGGCTATTGACTTAGAAAAACACTATTGAATTCTATATATATACCTTTAAAAAAAGCTTCTGACAACAGTGAATCGCATAAGAGTTGCGGCGTCGAGAAAATCGGGATGGGACCGGACCGGATCACGGATCGGATCACGGACCGGATAACGGACCGGATTACGGACCGGATCACGGATCGGATCACGGACCGGATCACGGACCGGATCACGGATCGGATCACGGATCGGATCACGGATCGGATCAAGGAAAAAAATTCAAAATTCAAAATTCAAGATTCAAAATTCAAGATTCAAAATTCAAAATTTTGTTGAGCAAATTACACTAAAGTGACTACTGTGAGCAGAACGTTTTATTTAATTCAGGTGTGATATTCCTTTATTCTTTTATAATATCAAGCCAACTGGGAGCTGGTCAAAGATGATTTTTTTTTCAGGCTGTTGGGTTTTGATTGCGATGATCAATCATGTCTTCATATCTTTCTCCGCAGTTCAGATAAATGATATTTCGTATATTCGCTTGCATCAAAGGCAAACTGTCATAAAACGAGTCAGCTTGGTAATAATAGGACGAACGTATGAATCGAAACACAAAAACTAAAAACACTAAAAAATTAAACACCTGATGATTTCAAACAATTTCCGTTTCTCAGACAAGTCTATACTTTTACAAGATGTGAGTTTGGAATACGATATTTCGTACTGGAATAAAACGAAACAGACCATTTGTATTTCAAGGAAATATAGCTGTTTTACAAAAAAAATATAGGAATAACATCGATAGTGTGAACGATAACGCAACCCGAGAATAAACAACATTTTACGAGTTACGTCATGATTTTTAAAGTGATTTTTAGGGTCGTAAAGAGTTGCCTTTATATGGAATAAAACCTTAAAATGATCGTGTTCTAGGATAGAAAGCACTTAAGAGGCAAAAACAAATCAAAACGGAATGAGGATCGTTAAGGATGGCAAAGATTAAAGTGCCACTGAAACGAAATTTTCGTACTCTCTTTTTTTAGCCCAATTTATAGTTTCAAACGTGCTTAAAATAATGGTGAACTTTATTTCTGTCAAATCCTAACGGAAAGTGCTCTTTTTAGCTTCTGAAATCGACTTTTTGGAGCAAAACTGTGTCCGGGCTCTGGAACCGAGTTTAAGGACCTTGTGACGTCACTGGTTGTATTCACGCAAGAAGCGCTTAAGATTCTCTCTTGTTTTCACTTGATTTATTTAAGTTTATTCTTCATATTGTCGATACCTACTAGTTTCCTACCTTGTAATTTCAGTCCAGCCTTGACAGGAAATACACATCATAAACGTTGGAGGGCGCCAAAGAATGAAGATTCACCAAAATGAATGCTACAGACTAGAACAGCTCAGTATACTTTTCGAACATCTTGAGTACTCGATTGGAGATTTCGAAGACGAGTGTGGCAACTTTTGTGTCACGTCCTGAAGCCTAAACACGATATTTCGTCGTCTGTTTTCAGCCTGGTTCTGAAATTTGGATTCTCACGTTTATCTAAGGTCTATTAACAAGGTTCGAATATATCCTCGGCAACTTTGCTGCATTAAAAGCCGTAAGCGCATCAGCCATCCGCACAATCATGAAGTTATTAACGGTCCACAAGCTTTGAGTCGAGTACTTCTTTGCACACAGAGAGCATCTTTTTATGATACTAGTAAGTGAGAGTTCTTGTGGTAGACAAAATGTATCTTTGAAAATTGTGATCCGCAGCAGGGTTTGCTTTATCGCCGCATACGTATCAGTGTAAACAAAGCGGGAATTTCGCGTCTCTTTTACACGTATCTCCCAATTGTAATATTTCACGGCCGATGGATAACTTGGAGTTCTTTAGCACATACTTATGTTTATGATCTTCATTTAATAGTATTCAAGTTCAAAGCAATTCGTCAAACGTCACCAGTTTGCACTCCTTTCGAAGGTTTATTAAACAGAATTTGAACTAATTTGCATATATGACCTTTCGCCGCCGACATTGTCACGCTTTCTCTCGTTTCCTGAAAACATATAATTGTAGGGTCATGGCAGCTAAGTTTACCTTTATAGTTTAAATTCGCTCCCTCATATAAAAGAAGAGGGTTTCTTAAATTGTTGCTGTTGTGATAACTTGTAGGATGTAGCAGATACAACTAGACTAAAGGTCACTGTGGCACAATCTCGTCCGCGGTGAAACTCACAAAGCGTCCGGTTTCCTCGAAGCGAAGCGACTCGAAAACTCGAAACGTTGTTGCTACGATTCGTGCAGCAGCACTCCGGATAATATTTTCAAAAGCCGCTTTCTCTTGTTTTCATGTCTTTTTTACTTTATGAGTGTAGATATTGTTTAATTGAGTGCTGGCCATTTCACTAAGAGTCCCGATCATTTTGCGATCTAAGAACTCCCACTCGTTTGCTTGCTTACATAAAATATCCAATTAAATAGACTGAAAAGCCCCAGGATCGACTCTCCACCTCTTCATGTCTAAGGCTACTGTTATTATCTGCTTTACAGCCCTGAGATGTCCTTAAGATGTTTTTTGGGGGGCTTCGAACAGTATTCTCTTCTCCCATAATCACTCTAAATTTTCAGCGCGGCATGAGAGCAATACAACCAGTGACGTCACTAGGCTGTTTTGGCCGCGCCAAGATGGCCGCCAATTTTGGGCTTAACCAGCCAACTTCGAACGGCTGAAAAAGCAGTTTTCGCTTACCGTATGGGAAAAAAAAGTCTGCAGTGTTTCCAAGTAAGGTTGAAACTTTATTACTAAGCAAAAATCTCACATACGAAAATTTCGTTTCAGTGGCACTTTAACAAGGACTGCAAATGAAGAACTTGAAAAACTAGGCTAGTTTTTTCAAGATGCGCAAATCGTGACGTAGCTCCATTAAAGCAAGTCATGTCCTTAAGCTTTCGTACGTAAGCTTTCTCATTAACTGTAACGCTAACTGTAACGCTCACATCTGACACGAAAAAGTAGCCGAGAATTAGCTACTGATACTAACAACAATTTCAAAACCGAGAATGGGAGGTTTACGCAAGCTTCAAGCCAACTAACGTTCAAATATAACTACATCTGCCTGTTCATTACAATTTAAATTCGTCGTAAATTAGGCTCTTATGTGGCTTTTTAAATGACCTCTTGTCATTCTCTGTAATTAACATGTCATTGCGTCAAATTCGGGAGTCTTATTTTTATCTAACATATTTTAGTTTTCCACTTTTATTTTTTATTTATTATTATGTCATAAACGATTTGATTTTGTTTTTCTTTAAAACGTTTTTTTTTTTTTCTGTGATCCGATCCGTGATCCGATCCAGTTTTGTCGACGCCGTAAGAGTTGGAAGTGGGAAATGCAGGACTTGCATATCGCCAGTTACCAACCCGCAAAGATGGCAACTATTTATTCCATGTGATGAATGAGCAGCAAATTCGCCTCGGAAGAGTATCGCACAGTGCCACAAAATTGCACTCTGACCCGGTGAACTCCGAACTAACCCAGCTGGGACCTTGGACGGGGATGTTCACAGACAAAATTAAATGAGAATTAAAATTATCAGGAATATATCTCTTTTTTCATGCAACGTAACCTGAGCAGGTATATATAGAATTTTAATAGTGTTTTTCTAGGTCAATAGCCTTCGAAAACCAGAAAAGCAAGTATGGAATATTTCTTTTAAAATGATAAAACGTTTTTTTTTTTTTTTTTTGTGAAATTTTCTTTATATGTTTTCATCTTCCTCTGATATAAATCCATGCCATTCCATATTTTTGGTTGGGATCGTTTGCGGTCCGGGATCATTTGCCGTCCAATTTGAAGATCATTTGCAGTCCAGGATCATTTGCAGATCTGTACAGAACCGGCGATTGCCTTGAGTTCCTTGGTTTGTATAATTGTAGCCAGAATTTTCGAGCCAGAATTTCCGTTGCATGGTGTAATGCATTGCAGGGGACGAACTTTCTTGGTGAGCTTGTTCGCTTCAGAGACGTCTTTGGTAAGTTTCGACAGGTCACCAAATAAATATTCAGACGTTGCAGGCACTGTAGCTACACAATGCGGCATAATCCTTCTGGGGGTCTTTCTTCAACGCCTGGCCTCGAGTGCTGTCGATATCATGATAGCACTGCAATGACAAGGTGATGGCATCTGTTAGATATGTGATGAACTCTTTTTCTTGAGCTTTGTCTGTTGGCTGTTGTTGCAACACACGGTCTGTTGCTTTAATGGTCGCCACCAAAAAGGCTTTTAAAGCATTGTGCATATTTTTTTAATCCTGTGTGCGAACAGGCGGAGGCAGTTGGTTCCAAATTAATGGGTTTACTCGCGGCGCGCAAAGTCTCTCGGTCTTCAGGCGGGAATATTTGTCTATCCTCGCGTGTGATTTCTCCTCGGGGAGTTTGTCTTTAAGCAAGCTCAAGACAATTTTTGCAAAACCCTCATCCACAGAGCTGTCTGTTCTTTCGCTGAGGTCAAGATCAGATGCAATGTCTTGCAAGAGGCTTTTCGTGCTGTCTTTTGTTTGCTCGGTGGACGTACTGCCGAGCCTAGCGACGCGAGTGCTCAAAGACTCGCTGTTATCATTATCCTCGTTGTCCACAAAGTTTTCTTCAACTTCAGGATTGACCTCTACAAGTTTCACTGACTCCTTGAGGGCTGTCACTTGTTCTTTCAAGGCTTTTACCTCTGAAAGGATGGCTGAAATTGCTTCAGTAAGTGCAGGCTTTTCCTGCTCTGATGTGTTCTCATTGAGATTTACCATGTCTGTGTGGCGGGATATCGTTTTTAGCTTGCCAACTGCAAACTGCGTTGGCACGTAAATCTGGTTTCTGTGAGTCAACTACGTTAACTTCCCAGTTATTTTCTCCGTAAAAACAACCTCGGCAAACTACACGTTGTGCAATGACCTGGCGTGTGCACTGTGCTATGTCATGGGATCTCTATGCCTCCCGTCATGTGATAGAATCTAAAATCTGTGGAATTTACTTTCCTTGTAAAAGAGATTACAAGTGTGCAACACGATTGTGTTTGATACCTGTAATTCTTAAATGAATAGAGACTTCTTGGAGATGGATATTTCAAAGATCTTTAAAAGCAAAAAAAAAAAACTATGGAAAGAATTTTCAGTAGGCCTGTCACAGAATTAAGAAAAATTATGATGCTCGTGTGACAATACTACATGTATATATATGTGCCAAGAGGTTGCTCTTAACATTGTATTTGATTAAACATTGGTGCTCCCTTAGTGACAAATCAATTTTAGGAAAAAAATAATGATACTTGATACTTGATACTTGAATAAGAAAAATAACTGATATCACCTGCTGCTTTCACAGTATTTATATCATAGGCAAAGTTGGTTTCTGTGACCTCACACCAGCTTACATGCTGAAGATGGTTTGGGAGCAAAACTGGTCAAAAATTCTAGATGTTGAATGTACCCTAAATTGTAAAATTGATGATTCACTGCATCCTTTTCCAGTAAATGATGAAATGAAAAATACTGACAATTAAGCCTGGCAACAAGTAGGCTGATAAGGTCATTGCTTGTTGACCATAAAATGAGCTGCAAAATGACCAAGCGTGATACTGAGGTTAAGAAAAAGCTTCCTAGGATGGAAATTGCTTAGCCCTTTACTTTAGATGTACTTACAGTGTAAAGAAAAGCTACAGTCGTGGACAAAAGTCCTTGGGACACTTATGTAATTTGACGAATTATCTGTGTTTTACTACTGAAGTTTGAAAAAAGCGCTGCTTTCCTTTTAAAAATGCGTCACTGTTCTCCCTTCCCCACCCAACACAATGTTGAAAATCAGAAGAAATTGCGGGTAGTAGTTCAACATTGTATGGGGGTTGGGGGGCGAGGTTAGGCAGGTGAAGTGGTATTCGCGTCTAGCATGTGCGCAAAAGCACCAAAAGTGCAGATTTGTCCCAAGACTTTTGTCCATGATCGTAGGACAAAAAGATAAAAAAAGATGGTAGCAGGCCTGTTGTATCTCCTTACATATACATTGACTTATGCCTATATAATAAAGAGTCCTATTTAAATCTTGCCGTTTATGCTAAGTACCAACCGACTCTTTGTTGTCTTGAGTAAGTGCAAATTTACGGTACTATTGGAACTTAGGATCCGTATTCAATTGAATGCAGGAAATAGCAAAATATTATTTACATTAAATTATCGTTGTCAGGGGATCATTCAATGTAAACATACCGCCTCATAAGCTGTGCTAGTTCTACGTTCTGGCTTCCATTGAAGCCAACACAAAAGATAGACATTTTCCAACTCTTTTGGTTTCCTTCCAGCAATACTAGCTTCAGGAGTATGACATTCCTTTGGTAGAACTGGAGCTTTAGCTGTCTGCGCTTCACTTATCGCCATATGCTCTCGTACTGAGGCTTACCCGAGCGGCCCGCCATTTATAAATTTGTGTATGTTCACACGTAATTCAAACACAAGCACAAACACTATGATGAATGCACAGTAAATTTGATGCTGTTTACCAAGCTAGAGGCAGCAAGTTTGCGCACAAAAACAGGAAAACACCAACTACACATATCAACCTCTTCTCTGATGAGCAAAACCCACCAAGCCGCCATTTTGATGCACTGATATGCAATGTATACTTTTGTCCATCCTCAGGTCTTCAAATACATTACAAATACATTAAATTAATAGCTGTTATTGCAGTTGAATCTGCGGTCAAATATTCTTTTGTTTCAAAAGGCATGCAAACGAGGCGAAAAGGTCAATACCCGTTCGCCTTGTTTGTGTGTCAGGCGGCTGATAACTGCAATAACAGCTATTAAAGGGGTGTATGGAATAAAGCCCTAAGTGACTTTTGGAAAACTTTGAGGTAACCTACATTGAAATACTTTCCAGCCATTGAACTTTACAGTTTTCTCTGGTTTTCATTGTTGTCTAAAAGGACCTAGTAATAATTAAGAGTTCTTTTTAGACAATAATTAAGACCAAAGTAAACCGTGAAAATAGCTGGTAGATACATGTACATGTATTTCAATCCTGGCTACTTCAGAATTTTCCAAAAGTCACGCAGGGCTTTATTCCACGCGCCCCTTCAATATATATATTTGGTTCAGCTCATTTAAAGTTCAGCGTCTGAATCGAAACTGGTCCTCAGCCGTTATTCCTGGTTGAGCAGGACATGAAAAACAGCTAAGCCTGTTTAAATTCAATCTGCAGTTACCAATTGATTCAGACGCTGTACTTTACATGAACTTGATTCAGTGAATTTGATTCGGCTCATGTGAAGTATGGAGTCTGAACTGGGCCTTAATTAGATGCGTTTTGTTGAGAATTAAGTATACATTTACACCAGTTCTCCCGTCTGGTTGTAATATTTTAGGAAGTGCTAGTTGGAAATCTTTTTTCTAGATGAATTGATTTTTCACAGTGGGTTACAGTGAAAAAGGATATATATTATTGATCACTTGCTTAATTCCCTTTACATGTCTGCCTGATGATAAAAGTAAATATATATCAACTAATAAAAGATTTAAAAACAAAATGTGGAATATTATTCAAAAAAATTTCTTTTTATCAGCTTTGAAATTAAAGATTGATGTGGAAACCATGAAACCTACTGAACACAACACCGAGGATAGAACTCCTGTTTTAACTGTAGAATCAGGGGGATCAGGAAATATTGGGCAACATGGTGCATCTGCAGTACCTGTGTCATCAGGACAGAGCAAGTCTTCACATATAAATTCTGAAGCTCCCCAAGCACCCAATTCCATTCCTACAGAAGGAGAAGTCTTACGTTTAATTGCTATCAACTATCTGCGGGTGAAACCATTTAGTTGCGAGAACGACTGTGATGATTTTTTGACTTACATGGAAACAATTGGAGGCCTTATTACAGATGTTCAGACAGGAAGTTTGCTGATAACAGTGAAGTGTGATTCACTCCGGACCTTGGAGAGACTGTGGGAAGATTATTCATCCGGCCATCTTGGTGAAGTGATTCAAAAAAGCTTTGCCACAGAAAAGATCTTGACAGAATTTAGCCTTGCTGAGTTGAAACTAAAAACAACAATTTCAGAAAAAGAGTATGAAGCATGCAAAGCATACTTTGAGAAAGATCCATCTAAAGGTTAGTTTAAGTTTCTTTTTTTTTTGCGCAATTATAACGCAGTTGAACCCTCACCTTCAGGGAAATGGGAGGGAGCCACTTTGAAGGAGTTGGCTGCTTAGTAATTGCTCAGTGAACTTAGAATCACATCAAGACAATGATAGTAAAATGTTCACGTGTTGAACGTTTTTATCAGTAGACAAAAATGATTCTACATATTTCAGAATGCTATCTGTCATTGTCTTTCCCAAAACAAAGCCTAACAAAGCCAAGCTATAGCTAAGACTATTACATGTATTTTCCATGTTCTATGTTTAACAACTGTTCTTTTACTCAAAATCTCAACAGTCTCAATCAGAAAATCTTGCTTACAATGTATCTATAATTACCTTTGCTCTGCTCACTGAGCTGAGAGTGAAAGCATGACTGCTTCGATTTCTTTGGCATTGATGCCCCTTTGGCACATGTGGAAGCCTGAAATCCAGCCTTTTGGAAATGTCCCCAGCATTTGATGACCCCTTGATCTCCTACTACTCCACTGCTTTCATCATGCCTGGAAAATAGAGGATATTACATGGCTGCTTGCACATACGAAATTTCTCTTCGAGTTTTGAAGAATATTTCATGAGTGAGCACAGCGAATGAGTGAAATATTTGTCAGCACGAAAAGAGAAATTTCGTATCTCCAAGTGGCCATGTAATGTTCTGTTTATTACATGAACACCAATGAAATCCCAAACCATTTCACTATTGCTGCGAAAGGCACTATTTACTATGTAATCATAGCAACGGTGATCTTTTCACACATGAAGATAACATGTTTTCGAGTGTGAAGATATCATATTTTTATGCAAAAGCTTACCTGGTATTTTATTGGTTTTTGTATAATGAAGGTAATTATAATTCATCAAATCTTTTCCCTTGCTTGCGATGGTCTGAACATGTCACATGACCGAATGCTCCCAAGCTAAAACTGGGGAATATCCCAGATTATTTTTTTCTCAAGCAAATGAACGGGCCGGAATCCTAAATCCTTGCATTTGATTGGCTAATCACGCACACGTTACTGGTCTAGCTTTTTACGATACGGCCCACAGATTTTTTCCCCGCTGTAGCAATTACGGCTCCTAAATTTCGCTCCTAAAAGTTAGCGGCAATTGTCAATCTTTTGCCTTTTTTACACCTCCATTGACAATTAGTCCACGCAAGTTTATCTCAATTAAATTGAGTGTTTCGAATTTGTAAGAGTTTGTCTGGTTGTTTGTAACTGGGCGCTGCAATGGCGCGTAATCCAGTGTTTCTCTCGCCGTAAAATTTGAATCAATTTCAGTCGAGTTTACCTCTCTGATCGTGGCTGTATTTAAGAGAATTTCTGTGGAATAGTTAAAGAATTTCCTCGCCTTCTGCTATTCAATTTACAATAAAAAAAGCTTGATTTCAAGTGATTTTAATAGCAATGACTGACAAATTGTTTTTATAGTAAAACTTTCAACTTAGCACGAAATTTCGTACCGGAAAAACAATTTTGGAGAACGTAACTGGTGAAATAAATGCAACTAACGTAAAGTAGTTCGAAATAAATCTGTTCGTTAATACATCTTTCTTTGTCTAGTATCTGTTACCCGCTCGTTGCCAAGATTTTTTATATATTGTGAGTAGATGATGTGCAAGCTGATTCAATGACAAAGTTGCATAAGCAAACCCATTTGTAATTAAAACCGATTTACTGCAGGAAAAAACATAAACATGTTATATAGTGAAAAACTGTGACCTCAGGCTTGAAAATGCTACCCTCGGCCTGCGGCCTCGGACAGCATTTTTAAGACCTCGATCACAGTTTTTCACTATACGGACCTCCCAGCTGGCAAATAAGGTATATATATTTCGGCGCCAAATGGAAGCTATTGTTTATATAATTATGTTTGAAACACTTGAAATGCAGCTTCACTTTGACTTGGACATTTGAATGTTTACAGCTCAGCAAGGTCAAATGTTTTTTTTTTTTTGAAGTTGACCGCTGTTCAAGCACAGGTTTTTGATTGGATCACAGGCTAAACTCGGGTTAACTTATTGCAATCAGGGGCTCTGCTTTTAGGCTTGGCTAAATCTATACATTATGTAACTGATCGGCCAAGATTAGCCCAATACTACCCGCGGATTGGTCCATACTTGCATATTTTCTCTGGAAATTGAAATAAAGTCTGCATGTAAAGTGTGTCTTACAGGAAAATGTGATTAACCAGTGCTAAGTGAGACATTATTACATACAGTACACATCTTTAGAGCATTTTTCCTTCAGAAAAAAAAAATGATAAAGTATTGAACATTTATTGTTAAATACTCTACTAAACTCAGAACAAAATGATAAAGTAAGTTTATCTGCAACGAGTTTCCCGAAATTCCAATCTTTTTTATACTTCTCAGACAATGCCAATCACAAGGAATTTAATCGTCAAGAAAGCCAGGATGTTGCAAGCAGCAGTAGAAACCCAGGTATAAACATGGCATTAGTTTTAGTCTTTATCAACTGTTTCACTGAATCACTTCACAATTAAGCATTTTAGTAATTGCATCAGCCATGAACAAATGCCACGTCCATTAATAGTCTCTAGCAATTTAGCCAAGACGATATGATGTCAAGCGTACGTGGCGTTATACTCGCTAAAAAAGTAGACGACACTTTTAATATAATTTAATCAATGTTGTTTATTGAGTACAGTTCATTTGGTTAATCTGATACTGAGCTAAACAGCGTATAGTCTAGTGCAAGAATAAATATGACAAGGAAACAAAATGACTCTCCATTTCTCTCCACTAATGCATTTCCTTTGAGCGAGGCTTCAAGAAAGTTACTGGTTGGTTTAAAAGACACGTAAAGGAAATGTCCAAGTACATGTAAACGAGTGCTTAGATGGTTTGTTTCTTAGCTGCTCTGCAGAATCTATGTTTCAAGTGCGGGTCTCCATCTAATGAGGAACTGCATCTTTTGGCACGAGAAGTTGGTCCCAAGTGGAAAGTTCTAGGCCGACAACTGCGCATAGCAGACTCCGATCTGAACAGAGTCGAGGATGACAGTGAAGGCCAATATGAGCAATGCTACCGCATGCTGAAAAGATGGACTGAGGTGCAAGTTAACCCGCCAACCTACGAAGATCTCGGGCAAGCCTTACAGCACGATGCTGTCGAAAGGCCTGAGCTGGCGGAAAAGTACTGTTGTCAAGACGGTGGAGAAGAATTTGTTGAAATCCCCAGCCGTAAGTAGTAGGCATTGGCATGAGCATAGTTACATGTCTTGGAGTCATAAGGCCGTAATTATGCATGTATAATGATTTAGTTGAAACAACTAAGACGATCTTTGATCAGTGAGTCCAGCAGTATAATTATTAATTACAAGACTATTGAAATTATCTTTACCTCGATTTCTAGAAGCTCACTTAATTCAGCATTCCATGTAATCCCCGTTCCCGAGATCATTTCGATATTGTTTTACCGATTGCGCCTGGAGGCCTGCCAAAAGTCGAGGAAGTCGATAGTTATTAAACTGTAAAGTGCAACCCATTGATGTCTAAAGGAATTTTTTTTTTAACTTACGTGTTCTCACAAAAATAAATTTAAGGGTTTAGTCTTTACGTCTACGATGCTACTTAACATTGCACTGCAATTTTGTACCCTTCTTAAATGTGTTGTTGTTGTTTCGTTTTCTTTCCTTTTTTTTTTTTTTTTTTCGGCTGTACATTTTGGAAAATCTCGATCTGTTTATCACTATTGTTTGCTTTTAAATATTAAAATCCAGCAAAGAAGAACCTTAGCAGTTCTAACAATTTCAACCTTAAATTATACAACCTCGAAACCAATTGGGGAAAGTATGTTTTGGGCTGAGAGATGTCGAGAAAATCAGGAAACCAAAAGTTGAATCGTGATTCTGTATTTCTCACCAGCTACCCCTAACGTGGTATTTAGAGAAGGAAGGCCACGCCTAGAGGAGGTCGTCAGTCTTGCACATAAGATAAGAGTCACGAATAATGCTCTAGAAGAAGACGTTAAGAGTTTAGTTCGCCTAAATGCACACGGGAAGAAGGAACTATGTCTGAAAGGAAGAAAACTCGCCCAAGTTCCTGATGCCCTCACAAAAATGACCGATTTAGAAGTTCTCGATCTCTCAGACAACGAACTAGCGGAAGTGCCGGAAGGGTTGAAGAATCTAAACCAGCTTACAACTTTAGTGCTGAGTGGAAATAAACTGGAGGAGCTGCCCCGTATTGTTTGTCAGTTAAAAACGTTGAGAACATTGGACGCGGCATACAACACAATTTCAAGATTACCTGAATCAATATCAAATCTTGATCAAGTCACCACACTTAATCTGAGCTACAACGAGCTCGAAGAGATTCCGAAAAACCTGTGTAGGTTAAAGAAGCTAACTACTCTAGACATAACATCCAACCCAATCGAAGGAATCACAAAAGAGATCACGAATCTGCGCCTGCTCTCAACACTTCGGATAGCAGGAACCAAGCTAAGAGAATTACCGAGCTTTCTTTGTCATTTGAAGAGGCTTGTCAATCTGGACGTGTCCCGAAATGAAATTTCCAGACTGCCTGAAACCTTATCTGGTTTAAGCCAGCTTCAAACCCTAAACTTGAGCACGAACAAGCTGGACGAACTGCCGGAGACCCTTTTCCTTCTGAAACATTTGACAACCCTTGACATATCATGGAACTCTTTAAAGAAAATACCGAAGAACATAGAACAGTTGCATCAATTGAATACTCTTCGTTTAGAAGGAAACAACTTATTTGAATTACCTGAAGCCATTGGTCAGCTGGAAAAGTTGACGACATTAGACGTGTCGCTCAACCGTCTAGTGTCCCTGCCTAGAGCGATAGCATGTCTGACTCACCTAAAAGTGCTTCTGATGAGCTGTAACAAGCTACATTTGCTGCCAAATGGTATTTTCCGGTTGAAATCGTTGTTAACACTAGATGCAGGGTACAACGAAATCCAGAGACTTTCTGATCGTATAGCAAATCTCACCGAATTAACCTCGCTTCAACTAGCGGGCAACGAACTGACCGAAATCCCTGAGTCTGTTTTGAAGCTGACAAAGCTAACAACCTTGAATGTGTCTGACAACTGTCTTACAACGATTCCAGAAGGCATCGCAGACCTTTGTCAACTCAATTCACTAGATCTGGCGAGGAATCATCTACAGAATTTGCCGATGGAGATTTTCCACCTTAAAAACCTAACAACACTAATCCTCTCATCGAACCAGCTGAATAGGTTAAGCGACGATATTATCAACCTCGATCAACTTACTACACTTGATGTTTCCGACAACCGCTTAGAAGAGCTACCAGAAGCTATTTTCAAGCTGACAACGCTTTCGACATTGAAGCTGTCATCAAACCAGTTGAAAGAAATACCCGAAGATATCATAAATCTCGCTTATCTTACTACACTGGAACTGTCACACAATCGCTTGACAGAGCTCCCAGAAGCTATTTTCCAGCTAAAAATGCTAACAACGCTAACTTTGTCTTCGAACCAGCTGCAGAGAATGAATGAAGATATCAGCAATCTACAGGACCTTACCACACTTGATGTGTCTGGCAACCGCTTGAAAGAGCTACCAGAGACACTATGTCAGTTAAAACGGCTAACTACACTTTGTGTATCACAAAATCAACTGAAGAAGTTGCCTCTTGGCCTTGATACGTTACGAAATCTCACATCGTTGCAAGTTGAGAAAAATCCACAGCTGAAGTTTCCTCCCGTTGATGTTTGGCAGCATGGATTATCAAGCATTATGACATACCTACACGAAATAAGAAAAGGAAAGGCATTCCATCAAAAGGTTGTCCTTCTGGGCTCGAGCGGAGCTGGCAAAACCAGTTTGGCCAACACTTTAGCACAGAACAAACCATCCTGCGTTGAAGAAGAAGACCGAACCATCGTACTGGATAGGATCCCTTGGGAAATTGACGTGAACGAGACACTGCTGGACGTGTCAATGATCGACTTTGGAGGAGATGACATCTACAAGATAGTGCATCATCTCTTTTTAGATGAAAGTTCCCTAGTGCTCCTTGTGGTTAATTTGGCGCGATATTCTGAGGAGACCTTCTTGAGAGACATGGGCAGTTGGATAAATGTGTTGAAGACCCGCGTACCTGAAGCTCGAGTCGTTTTGGTAGGAACACATGTCGATTGCCTAGAGAACAAAGAGGAAATGTTCTCGAAATTGGAAATGGTTAAGGAGCACTTTTCCTTTCATTTCAAGGACGGCCAACTGAAGTCTGAAGACTTTGTTATATTGTCCTCTAAAGATTTCAAGGGTATACGCGATTTAAGGAGCTGTATTCTGGACTTTGTCGTTAAGAATGGAAAGGTCATTCCTTCCAATTGGGTGCACATTTACAATGACCTGCAGAATTCCGAAGTGACTAAGAATCGACCATTTCTGACTTTTGACGTTGTTAGGCAGCTGGTCGATTCCAGAACCAAAGGCGTTGCGGAAATATTCATGAGATTGTTTAAATCCAAGGATGAGTCAACAAAGACAATGTTAAGCTTTTTCCATAACGCAGGGATTTTGCTGTGGTACCAACACTCAGACGAGCTCAAGAAGTTTGTGTTCCACCGTCCAGAGTTCCTGACGGAAGTTATGAAGGTTGTCTTTTCAGACAAGGTGGCCACCGGTTCCCTAACTTTTGGGGGTAGTATTAGACACTTCCTTACTTCAGATTCTTTCGAGGAGGCAAAGCAAGATTTGCTAAGACGAGGGATCCTGTCACGGGCGCTCTTGAAGGGTTTATGGAGAGACCACCGGATTGAAGAAGATGTGTTTGATGCCATGATCGACTTGTTCACTCACCTTGACTTGTGCTATCCAATGGAAAAGGAAGGTCATCGAGACGGGCTTCGTTTTCCTTGGTTCTTGACCGACGACGTCCCAGAGGTGTGTTATGTAAAGAAATTGATGCACGAGGCCCCTTGTTTGGGATCTCATCGTTTGTCTCTGAAATACGTGTATCCGTTCATGTGTCCGCCGCCGCTCTACCACAACTTCGTGGTACGCCTTCATCGTCATGTACAAGACTTGAAAAGTCGACACGATTGGAAGGACGGAGTATATGCACAGGTGAAACAATCCCAGGTGTTGGTTCACAAATCCTTCAAAGGAGCAGAATCCAGTATAACAGTGGCTGTCGAGGGACTGGATTTACTTGAGCTATGGACGATACTCCTTGCTTGCCACGAAGGATTAACACACTTGATGGCACAGTGGCCTGGATTGAGGTGGGAGTGCTCGATTGTTTGTCCTCACTGCACACGTGTGAGTATTCAGGAACCTGGCAACTTCCCTATGTCAAATTTGGACCAACGCAAGTGCCCCAAAGGACACGTGACGTGTTATCGCCATGATGAGAAGGTTCCCGCGTGTTTAGTGTACCCTTTGAGACCAGGTAAGTCCAGTATGTAGTTGTGCAGGTTTGGTAGTGACAACACGAAGCGATATCATACAAGATCTAGCTTTTTCATTTTGAATTAATTCCGAAGTCATGAAAATGTGATTCTCAATTCGAATTGCAAGATATAAGCTGGCGAATCGTTCTTTACAGTATTTGCCTCATTAGAATAAGAGATTCATTTTCTGATCGAGCTACAAAAATATCAGTTCTGAATCTTGAAAAAGCATAGCACGATTTTATGTCCGGTTTATCACATACCTTTTTGTGTGATGCAGGCTTAAAAACACATTATCCTTCAAAGATTTTGTCTGTGCTCGTTAGCGCTTTTGCCACCCAGAAATTTTCAAGTGTTTGAATGCCAGCGTCTCCTTCCATATTAGAGCTAACAATTTCATTATGTTCTATTAAGTTTCTCTTCATATCTACAATGTATCGTAATGCCTCCTCTATGCAAAGTCGTATATACTAATGAAGCCGCAAATTGTAAACTATGATGTAAGCAAAGATCGATGGAAACCGCAACAAGCCCATTATTTGCTCCTTATATATAACTGATCGCCTAGATTAGCCGAATATACTACCCACGGATTAGTCCATACTTCTCTGGAAATTGAAATAAAGTCTGCATGTAAAGTGTGTCTTATAGGAGAAGGTGATTAACTAGTACTAAGTGAGACAATAATATATACAGTACACATCTTTAGTACATTTTTCCTTCAAAAAAATGATAAAGTATTTATTGAACATTTATTGTTAAATATTCTATGATAAGAGCAAAATGACAAAGCAATATCGTTTATCTGCAACGATTTCTCTCAAATTCCAATTTTTTTTTATACTTCTCAGACGACCCCAAACACCGGCAAGTATTGAAAGAATTCAATCGTCAAGAACGCCAGGATGTTGCAAGCAGCAGTAGAAGCCCAGGTATGAACATGGCAGTCTTTTTAGTCTTTATCGATTGTTTAGTGAATAACATCACAATTAACAATTTAGTAATTGCACCAGCTATGAACAAATGCAACGTTCATTAATAGTGTCTAGCAAATTAGCCAGCACGATATGGCGTCGAACGAACATGGCTTTACACTAACTTGTATAATTTCATAAGTCCAAAAAATAGACGGAACTTTTAATAACTTAAGCGATGTTGTTTACTGAATGCAATAGTATCAATAGCATCAGGTTGCTCTGATAGCTAAACAGCGTAACTGGTTCAAGAGTAAGTATGACAAAAAGGTATCTTAATTATTCGCTGTTTCTCTCCACTAATGCATTTCCTTGCACGTAACCTCAGGTCTGGTTGTTGTAGAAGAAACGTAATAGGACTGTCCATGATTTGTTTTTTTAGCTGCTCAGCGGAATCTTGTTTTCAAGTCCGGGTCGCCTTCTGTTGATGAACTACATCTTTTGGCACTAGAAGTTGGTCCCAAGTGGAAAGTTCTAGGCCGACAATTGCGTATAGCAGATTCCGATCTGAACCAGGTCGAGGCTGACAATGAAGGCCAATATGAGCAATGCTACCGCATGCTGAAAAGATGGACTGAGGTGCAAGTTAACCCATCAACTTACGAAGACCTCGGACAAGCCTTACAGCACGATTCTTTCGGAATGCCAGAGCTGGCGGAAAAGTACTGTTGTCAAGACGGTGGAGAGAAATATGTTGAGATGCCCAGCCGTAAGTAGTAGCCATTGGCACGAGTATAGTTACTTGAAGGGAGTCATAAGGCCTTAATTATGGATTTATAATGTTTTAGTTAAAACGACCAAGTAGATATTTGATCAAATAGTATCCAGTAGCACAATTATTAATTACAAGACTAGTAAAATTATCTTTATCTAGATTTCTCAAAGCTCACTTAACACTCCATGCAACCTACGTTCCCGGGATCATTTCAATATTGGTTTATCGAGTGCGCTTGGAAGCCTGACGAGAGTCGAGGAAGTCGGGAGTTATTAATCTGTAAACTGCAACACATTGAGGTGTAAAGGATTATTTTTTTCTTACGTGTTCTCCCAAAAATAACCTTAAGGGTTTAGTCTCAACAGTGCTACTTAACATTGCACTGCAGTGGTTTACCCTTTTTGAATGTGTTGTTGCTCGCTTTCGGTGTTGTTGTTGTTGTTGTTTTCTGCTTATTGTTGTTTCGTTTTTTTTTCTTTTTGGCTTCACGTTTTGGACAATCTCGATCTGTTTAGTAATAATTTCAACCTTAAATTATCAACAACCACGATACCAATTGGGGAAAGTATGTTTTGGGCTGGGAGATTACGAGAAAATCTGGAAACCAAAAGATGAATTGTAATTCTGTATTTCTCGTCAGCCACCGTGGTCTTTAAAGAAGGAAGGCCAGACCCAAAGGAGGTCCTTAGTCTTGCCCATGAGATGAAGAACTGGAAGCAGCTAGGGAGAGCCTTGAAATTGAAAGATCCACAGCTGGACGAAATTGATGGAGACATTAGAGGCCTGTTCGAGAAAAGTTACGCAATGCTCAGAGGATGGATGGAGACTAAAGGCAGCGCCGCGACTTATGCGGAACTGGCAAGAGGACTGGAAATAGTGGGAAGACGGGATCTGATCAGGAATTTCTGCAAAAAATGTGAGTTGCCAAAATTTGTTGTCCGTATAATTTTGAATTATTAATTTAGTTTTGATTTGAAGAGAATAGTGGAAAATTTTAGCCAAGCTAAATTAAAGAACAGCAATTTCCTTTACTATTCACTGACACCAAGGTGAATAATCTTTTAATAATAACCGGCCCTAAAATGCTTTGGCTTTAAGATTGAAAAAAAAAAAAAAACAAAAACGTTTCGAACGAAGAATTCTTCGTGCACGTTACCAAGTGCTGCACGGGAAAAGTCACTTGAGACCATCGAGCAATCATCATGAGTTCTTCCCAGTTTTCTCCAGGTGTAGCAGGTTTTGATGCTACCACTGTTAGTGTTCCTGTTGTTCTGAAGAGAAAGGAGCCGGATAGAGCTTAAGAAACAACAACACTTTGGTCATCACTACGACGACGTGGCTATTTTCGGGCGTGATGAACTGAGATTAGTCGATGAAAACATAAAACCGTCTCATTGTCAGGAATCAGAAGATTTTGTATTTTGAAGTTTAGAAATGGACTGGATGACGGTTGACACCATGCATAACTTTTAAAACTAATCCAACCTTGATTATTGCTGTGTATTTACTAATTTCAAAGAAATAGACAAAATATTTTAACCGTATTTTAGAAAGTTAATGAATGGCACGGTTAGAAATCTCATAGTTGATACAGGAATTGGTCGAATGATCTTATATAGGGAAAATATAGACTTATTTACGAAAAAAGATTTCGTTTAAGTAAATAGCAAGGGATATCCCAGGTTTGAGTAGCCAATAAGAGCGCGTAAAAAGAACTAGTGTTAGGGTGTTGGCAAATAGAAGTGATGCTGTAAAGTGTCGTTTTAGTACACCTGGGAACAGCCACTGGAATATTGCTTGTGGGCAGTGTTTTCTCGTGCATAGCCAATTTGCGATCAGTGACATACAAGACGTATCACGTATTTCATTACAGCTGATTACTCACACCATAATTTGGAAGCCTGTCATTCGACCTTTTCGTTCTGTTTAACAGCCCTCTACACACTAACCTGCAATCAGGTTTTTTTTTGTGGGGGAGGGGGGGGGGGGGGGAGGGATGGAGGGAAGGAAAACCTTCCAAGGGAGAGATAAGGAGGAATGGCATGAGCGCAAGCTATCATCGGCCCATTGTGTTGACCGTCGAATTGGATTTTTCTGAACAACGTGATCACTTTGCACTTCTAATTGAAGACGCATGATAATTCTTCAATACGATTTTAAAGTGAGACTATTCTTATGACAGGTTTGATGTAAGCAACAGGAAGTCAGGGCACTGAAAATCCCAGACATATGGAAGTTGATAAATCACAATTGTTGTTTCTCATCAGAGAGTGGAATGACTATTCATTTGGCTTCCGTCACGTCAGTTGCATTGGAAATTCTACGAGATGTTCAAATCTTGGACATGCACGTTAACGTTGGAAAACGGTTTTATTTATGCAATTGAAAATTAACGAGATTATATCTGCGTCATTGGAGCAGTCTCCGTAACAGACAGGGGGCAAGTACCGTTCTTCACAAAACGTCGTTGAAGAACTCAACGTTAAGATTTAGACTTTTATTGTCTAATCAAAGAATAGCGGGAGCAGTTGAGTGTACTCCGAAGATTGTTACGTCATCATGACGCAATCAGTCGCCTGGCAACTTAGGGAAAAGGTGCTTGGTCCTCTAACTGGTAAAGGAAAAAGCCGTGGCCTTGTGATTTCTCGAGTTAAGTCTTTTCCCCTTACATGTACTTTTAATGTAGTTCGTACGTTCCAAGAAGACAATGAGTTAGTTCAGTCTTTTAGCTAATGGGATAGTTCTCTTATCCTAAATTACTACAGTGTAATTTTAGGTGAATTCTTATTAGTCCAGGGTATCGCGGAAAGAATAAGTTTAAATCCTCTCTGGATGATAGATAGACGAGAGCTATCTAAGACGAATATTTGAAAGTCGAAGAAGACTTGAGGTTACCACAAGGTAAACATTGTGTCTAACGTTAAAGCTTTTGGCTGGTGCAATCAGTGATTTATAGACAACAATTGATAGTTTTACATCCTTTGATCTAGGTGAAAAGTGACAGTTTTCTATAATTTTTTTTGTCGGAAAATGCGACCCCTTGCATGCAAATTTCGTTGGTAATCGCTGTGACAATAAACGTTGATTTTGCTTGTCCGTAGTCATCAATTTTTCTTTTGTTTTATTAGTTTTTTTTTTTTCATTTCCCTTTTCTGGTATGTAGATATAGTTTAAAAATCACGAAAATCATTGTCGCAAAACTTCGTTTTAAACGTCTCTATGAGCATAATTTGTTAGTTCCCCAATCTTATGGGTGTTGTTGAGCGGATGCTCTGTAACTACACTGTTAAATACAATTGATCTGCTTGTGTTTTTCTCTGTCAGGAATTGACATGCCTTGTGTACTGCCATGTTTAAAATAATAATAATAATAATAATAATAATAATAATAATAATAATAATAATAATAATAGATTTGTATAGCGCCATATCCATGGCTCATGGCGCTTTACAGTAAAAAATGTTATTAAAAATAAAATTTACATTAAAAATTTACATCAGTGATAAAAAATTACTAACAAATAAAATAGCTAAGCTGTAAAATTGAAAGTAAAACTAGGAATCATTAAAACCTTTAAATAAAAACTGACTAACTTAACTAAGTGACTAACTAACTAACTAGCTAAACTATCTAATCTACTAATTAACTAACTAACCAAAAGTCTAGTTATAAAATTTGTTAAAAAGATATGTCTTTATACAAGTCTTAAAATCTGATAGCGAGCCGCTCCCTCTTATATTGTTCGGAAGAGAGTTCCATAGGCTAGGTGCTACAAAAGAGAAACACCTATGACCATAGCCTATTAACTTGACAGGTGGTACTTTCAAGAGGTTTTTGGAGGAGGATCGAAGATTTCTGCTTGGTACATAAGGCTCTAGCAGTTCAGTAATGTAATTAGGGGCCTGGCCGTTGAGCGCTTTATAGGTTAAAAGTAAAATCTTATAATTGATGCGCTGGCTTATTGGAAGCCAGTGTAGCTGCTTTAAAACCGGCTTGATATGATCGTATTTCCTTGTTCTAGTGACAACGCGAGCCGCAGCATTCTGGACATTTTGTAGACGATCTATCAAAAATTTTGGTAGTCCATATAGAAGCGAGTTGGCGTTATCTAGTTTGGAAGTGATGAATGCATGTACTAACTTTTCAGTGTCTGCTAGAGATAGACAGACTCTTATCCTGCTAATGTTTCTAAGATGGAAGAAACAGGCCTTGCAGGTACTGGTAACATGCTTTTCCAGTGACATGTACTCATCAAAGATGACTCCAATGTTCTTTGCAGAAGTAGATGGCTCGATCTGTTCACCAGACACATCGACGTGGTCTATTAATGGGGGTGGACGATGTCGTGCGCTTAAGATCAAAAGCTCCGTCTTTCCTCTGTTTAGTTTCAGCTTATTGCACACCATCCACGAGTCGATCTCAGAAACACATGCTTCTATTTTAGCTATAGAACCAGGTTGTTCGGCGTAGTTGGGCTTAAATGAGAGGTAGAGCTGGGTGTCATCAGCGTATAGATGGTAGTTAAGTCCGTGCCGTTTGATGATGTCCTCGATGGGCGATGTGTATAACAAATACAGGATTGGCCCTAAAACGGATCCCTGGGGAACACCGTAGCGAAGTTCTTTCATCTCTGACTTGGTTCCGTCAATCATCACAAACTGCTTTCGGTCTTGAAGATAGGATGGAAACCATTTTAGCGCATTTCCTTTCACGCCGTAGCGTTTTTCCATTCTTTCTAGTAGCAGTTTATGGTCGACGGTATCAAACGCCGCAGACATGTCCAACAGTAGTAGGATAACGCATTTCTGATTATCTATCTCACAGAGGATGTCATTTTGCACCCTCAGGAGAGCAGTCTCCGTGCTGTGAAAGCGTTTATATGCTGACTGAAAAGATTCCTCTAGATCATTATCGCGTAGATAGTCGCTCAATTGACAAGATACTGCCTTTTCAGTTATCTTAGATACAACCTTCAGATTTGAGATAGGTCTAAAGTTTGAATAATCCTCACAGTCCAGGTTGTCCTTCTTCAGCTTCGGTTTGATCATTGCTTCTTTCAGTGTCGCGGGCATAGATGCTGATTGGAGAGACATGTTAACGATGTTAGTTAACACGGGTAGAATAGTTGATTTACATTCCTTAAGAATAGAAGCCGGTAGAGGGTCAAGATCACAGGATTTTTTACCGATTTTGTCCACAAAACTTTCAATCTCTCTTTCTGACATCACCCTGAACTCTGTGAATTCGGCTTGACATGGCTGTTTGTATGCTTCGCAGGACTGGGTACCAGAAGTCACTTCTTTGGATAGCTCCGTTCTTATGGATGCTATCTTCTTGTCAAAAAAGTCGGCAAAATTGTTCGTAAGCACAAACGTTGAGGGTGCGGTCGGATAGCGTCTATCTACTCTGCGGTGTAATAGCTTGTCGACTGCGTTGAAAAGTATTTTTGGATCTGATGCATTCTCTGAAATAATAGATGAATAGTATGAAGCCTTTGCGTCCCTTAGCATTTTGTTCACTACCTGGCACTGGTCGACAAACATCTGTCTGTCGACGCACAGTCTCGACGATCGCCAGCGGCGCTCCAGCCTTCGACGTTTTCTCTTGGCGTTACTAATACCCTCATGGTGCCATGGTGCTGATGGACGGAGAGTTATCATGCGTCGTTTTAAAGGTGCATGCCTTTGAAGTATTTCCGTCAGAGTATTTTCGTATTTTTCAGTGAGGTCCATAAGATCAAAGGCGTTGGTTGTCAGAAGGTCAGATTGCTTTAGGTCGTCATTAAAACTGATTGTACCAGCCAACTTACGCTTCACCCTGACGAGAATCGAACTGCCAGTAGATGCACGTTCTTACAATTTTTCTCTCACAGTTGAACCCCGCTCGAACTCTCAAGGAAAGGGAACAGTAGCTTCGGATAGGGTCTCTTTTCAAACTTTTCGACGAGTACCCCCGTCCTTTTTGTATGGGAGTACTTCTGGGACACAACTTCATAGTATTATTATCGATATCTACGTCTTATCGACTTTTAAATTCTTACAACAAACTAGTGAGATAATCTCACATAGTGCAGAGTGTAATGTATAGCTCTGACGCAGTACTCATGACACAATTCCTGTATATCACCTACCATTCACTCCTGGTTTGTATTGACCTTGCTACATGTAGTCAGCTAGGGATTTTGATGAGACATAATCAAGCAGTGTGTATGTTTGATGTGTGTATTTTCATTCACAGTCCAAGAATAACTTACAATTAATTACCGTTTATTTTATTTATTCAAAAACACGCTGTTTTGAAGGCGTGTTTTTTTACGAAATGTCGCAATTTCTTCGCTGAATTCCACAGGAGTCATCGTTTGTGTGGAAATAATGAATTCTAGGTAAGTTGCACTCAATTCAAATATCCTATTCTCTTAGGTAGGCATTACACTAAGAAAAATGCGCAATGACAGGTCTCTAGACATGGGGGAACCTTATTAACAGAAGCGCCTTTTTTAAAATTTACTGTTGCCAAACACTCGAGAGTACTTGAGTGCTGTTAATCGTATCACTGCAAGAATAGACCCACACACATAACGCGCTTTGCAGAACTTTCTTGCCGATCGACACTAACACAAACTCGTGTGTTTGCTCATGACTCAAACTGATGCCATAAAATATGTTACGATTGGTTAAGAACCTTAAACAAGATATGTTTTCCCTAAGCAATCCCTTAATTGATAAACGCTTCGTTACAGGCAGGCCGTGAAAAAAAAGCAAGAGGATTAGTTTTAACGGCGATTAAGTAATTTGGACATGTCGTGTTTTTTTTCTCATTTATAATCAAATTTATTTTTCCGTTTCAACAGTGTTTGACGTCAGCAGCGCTAAGTTCCAATACCCTCCCCCCCCAACTGAGGTCAAGCATGCACCTTTAATTTCTTCAAACCCTCTCATTTGCCCTGTTTGCAGACCAAGTTCCTCATCTATTAATCCCTGTCATATTGGCAACCCATTTTGAAAGGTTACTAAAAAATTGTGCATTATATTTCAGTGTGCTTTCTCTTTGTAATCTTACGTTAAGATATTTCAATCCCTAAGGAAACGAGAGAACACTTGCAATACTGACAATTTTCAGTAATTCATCACTTTCAATATGCCATCTAAACAAATTGTTCGTAAACAGTAGTGAAATTTCATGCCCCTACACCTAGCCATAAAAGGAAGTCTGGGAACAGGCAATAGCAACAGTGACACTGCCAGGCTGGTGAATTTTACAAGCTAATGAACTCATGTCTAACAATGATGGGTGATAATGAAGCATGGTGCAGTGAAACTGAAGAATCAGACTGTGAGTGACAGTGATAGAGTCAGTGTCGTGAGAGTGATGCTAGTGTCTGTGAACTTGGACCAGATCAGCAAAGAAAAGGTTTTGTACTAGAAATTGACAGAGAGCAACAAGTTTGTGCTAAAAAACTGAAGAAGCTGGCTCAGACCAGTCTTAAAGCCAGCATCTCCTTACAGTACTTGTCAAGAGTTCCTGACTTGTGTATGTGGGAAAGCTCTCTGTAATGACCTATATGGGGAGGCTCAGCTCACGATGAGTACCTTTTTCAGGCTTCAGGTATAAACTTAATGATAGGGATTTCACAAGTTGAGGTGTATGAAAGGGTAGGAAAACCTGTCATTTAGGGATTCCATTCTTCTGGTTCTAAAATGTTGTTGAAAAGCTCTGATTTACTCTCCTCAGCCAGAATGAAGAGATTCTATGATATTATTTATTAACTTCTTCCCAAGAGAATAGAAAAGGGATGCAGTATTCTTAAATAGGTTTGTTAAAGGGGTACATTTACCCTTTTGCAATGTAAGGTCGACAAAAGAGGTGCCATTTCTATCAAAATGGTACAAATGTATACAAAAGGGTAAGGGGTAATGGACCTTGAGATAAGGCCTTTCCATTTAAAACTTTGTAGAATATCCCTCCCCCCCCCCCCCCTCCCAGCTTGTGAAACAAAGATGTTCAAATTATTGTTTTGTGAAAAAAGGCAACTATTAAAAAACAAAACAGTGCCAAGAGATTAAGTGATTGTCAATGCATTTGTATTTTGAATTAAAATGGGTATAACATGATCCTCAAGTATACTATGCAGCTTCACAGAGAGGCCCAAACTGATGATGAAAACATATGTTTTAACACTTAAAATTCTATTTTTGCTTCTTCCCTTGTACCTTGTGATCTTTGTAGGGAAATTCTGAAAAGGTCCCCACCCCCCACCCCCCCCCCCCAAAAAATTCAAATTTTATATACAAATCACTTTTTTATCCTGAAAATGGTCTCAGAGACAACAAAACATTTTTATAGCTAGCTAAACTACTTATTAGGAAAATAAAAATGTTCAAGGAAAGAATGAACAGGAAGAAACAACAAATTAACTTTTTTTTTCAGAAGAGCTACTACTTGTATATTTTTTTAACTTACATGTAGGTCAACATAATTTGTTTTCACAATTTACCACAAAAGAAAACACCACAGAAAGGAGAACTTAATAGTTGTGGCATCTGAGCTACATTTTTAAATGGAAACATTTCCCATAAAAAATTTCCAAATTATATTCTTACCAGTACAACAAAATACCAACTATATTTTGCAAAGAAGTATACTTAATTAATAAAATTGATGTAGTGAAATTTTCTATTTAATTTTTGTACACCTGATCTTACAGAGTGCAACCTTTGGTTTAACTGGTTCACTTTACCGTTAAGGAATTAAATTAAATAAATCACACCAGAGTGGCTTTGTATCTTTATTATAATTCTCATTATCAGCAGAGAAGTCACTCTTGTACACTGGTCCACTGATCAATACTCTTACGTGTATGTTAAACATGGGAAAGCAGGTTGCATCATCTAATCATAACATTGTATGCCTGTGTGGGGTGTATATGCCAGGAGGTAACCACCTAAGAAAAGACAAACATAAATTATGTCATTGTTTCAATGAGTCACCCTAAGTGGGTATTATGCTCATTACCACCTTAATAAACAAGATATATTAAAGTATAATTTTTAACTCCGCTTTAAACTTTTCAAACCTACAGTTTGCTTTCACTTTCAGAGAGGTTCTTAAATTCACAAGCACACCACCCACCCCCCTCAGCCCCAATTCCTACTCTCCCATAGTCAGGATCCCATTTCAACCCTCCAATAAATCAGTAATTTTTTTTTCTAAATTTGGTCTGACTTATAGATTCATCTCCACTCAGCCATGAAAGCAATGGTGGTAGATTTCTGTATATTTGTTGGTCTAGTTCACTATTGTTCTCAGATTCCCACCTCCCTTTTGACAGAATTAAATTCCATTAAAAAATAAACTACAGTAGTTTAATCAAATTAATGCAAAGGCAAACATTGAACCAGAAAATACTATAATTTTGGTATGAACAATACCAAAGTATAACTTACATAATTAATATCACATCTTTTCTATTGTAATTTAAGACAGTGCAGCTACTAATAGATTGACCACAAAAACCTAAAAACATGACTTTAGAAACACGGGTAAGTGAGAATATTGCCAGTTTTGCTTTTGCCACCAACCACTCTGCTTTTAAAAAAAACACATGGAAGATAATGACAAAGCAATAACAAAACCAGCCAACCAACCTCTGGCAATTCAATAAACACACCAAATTCCCCTGCAAAATTCTCTTCAACACCTTACAGTACATGTAAATGTCAGCGGCATAAATTCAACTCAATGATTTGGCATGCTACTATCATCAAATGTTTACCCCTTGATTCAGAATTTTTAGGAGTATCAAATAAAATTCCACTATAGATTACAAATGCTGTTTACCTTAACAAATATTTGCATTAATTCTGGAGATATTTAAGTTTAAAATGTGTAAAATATATGCAAATGAGAGGACTGATGATGTCATACACCAAACCCAATATTACATCAAGTGCAGACCATATATACAGCAGAGATCATTGAAACTTGGTAGCCTTATAGTTCTACAGGCAACACACTAATATGGCTATAAAAATATGTTCCCAATTGGCAACTCAATCTTTTCCAGTCCGCTCTAAACCAATTTCAATAATGCAGTGATTTTCAGCTTGAAAAACATTAATCAAGGCCATGAGGTGGCCAGAAAAGCCTAGAATATCAGGGAAGGTCTGAAATGCAGTCTGTTGCCATGGTAACAAAACTGTTAAGCTCATATTATGTAGCACATCTGCAAATTGCATCATAATAGCACTGTCCCCACTGGAGCCCATGGTTCAGTAGTTTACTTGGACAATAAATTTCATAACTTTCCTGGGGGACTGGATGATCTAAATGGTATGTGTGAGACTCCCAGAATATTTGCAAGAATGTATGACTATCTCTTCACAGGTATTCATTAATAAATAAATAAATAAATAAATAGCCACTAACACTACTAACATGATTGAGTTTGGAAAATATATATATTTTTAGTTTATGATATTTTGAAAAATTCCCCTCTCCCATCTAACATGCTGATCTTCTTTAATTTGGTACTTGAAATTGATAACAAGGAAGCTACACCTTGGCAACTCGTTGGCCAGGATATATTGCACAGTCTTCACATCAGATAATGGGTCTGTACATATTATTTATGTATTTATTAAACAGAGATCTCCCCATCCCATCCCTATGGAAATTCCAATTTTTATTAATACTTTTCTTTAAAAAGTTTGGCTTTTGGGACCCTCCCCATCCCTGGAATTTCCAATAATCTCCTTGGGGTGGGTATGGACATTTTCTAGAACCACACAATAAAACAAGTAAACAAACTTTAAGATAAAATGTTGAAGTATAAGTCAGTGGGACATATATACATATATACATTGATCAACTTATAAAGACTATACACAACTTAAGCAAAGGTGAAATTATAGCCTGAAAAAAAAATTAGGTGTGAACTGGATTCTAACCCATGACCTCTGTGATACCGGTGTGATAACCTAATTAATTAAAGTTCTATGCTACAACATACCAAACTGCTAATTTATTATGAAGTGACACAGCTAAAGGAGAGTTGTCAAGAAATCAACTTTTTTGTGAATTCTAAGATCAATATGAGTCTTCTAAATTTAAGATTATTATACCTAACAAAAGACATACAGTAGGGCACTGCACTGTGTGCTCTCTCTACACACTCTTCCAGGCAGGATAGTAATACATATACATGTACCTTTTTTTTTGTTTGGAATATACTGTTACTGCATGGTCATACAAGGGGTACTAGTTGCTGCTGAGTAGTCTTAAAATAAGTGAACTAAGTTTGACAAAATATAATGTATATTAAATCTGCACCAGTTCAGTACAATTTAATACCAAATTTTAATCAGCCGCAAAAAAAAATTGTTAGCACCAGATATTACATGTACTTTGTGAAGGCTTCTGGAGGGGTTATACTTTTATAAAGTACCTGGCAGCAAGTACTATTTTGATTTACTAAAGCAAGACTGTAGTAACTGCTAAGAAAATGTGTTTTGTACATCCCAGAAAAATTGGGAGGGGGTCAATGCAGCCCTCTTCACAAAAGTTAAACTCTTAACCTATTTTTGACCAAAATCTGTGATTTTCCCTACCCCATTTATGACTGTTGCAGCTGCTACAGTTGCCCTAAACATAAGTTTTGAAGGACTTTTGTTGATGGTCTTATCAATAATGATGAAAATTGAGGTAGCTTATTCTAAAAAACATAACAAATTAAAGACTAGAGGGCAAAAGCCTTACTCTAGAGTATTTATGACCAAAACGGCTGAATAACCATACCCTTTGGGGCTGCACAGCTGTATATAGCACATGGAGGAGAGTCCCCCCCCCCCCCCCCTACCGCTGGGGCAGGAATCAAACTATTATTGCCTTGATAACATAATAAAGATAAAATCTCAAAATAATCAAGAGTTACATATATGCATGGGACTTCACTAACAAAATGATGCCTGTTGCTTGCTGTAAATTGTATATAAATTACTCCTACAATGTGCCAGAATTCTGTTAATCTGGTCATCAACAGGTCACAAAAATCTGACTGTATAATTAATAAATAAGAAAATGACCGACTGAGCTTTTGTTTGAGCCAGAATAGAGTGGCCATAATAACTAGGTGGCTGTGTTAACGGGGGTGGCTGTATAGTGAGGCACATTCCACAGTGGTGATAAAGATGACACTCTCAAACACCAGTACCCATAAAGAGTTTGGACAGTATATTTCGCATAATCAGTTGGAAGAGGAAGAGGGAAAATGGAAAATCTTTTTTGATATAACCCTAAAAAAATATGGCTGTCAAAACTTTTTTTCCTACAACCTCAACGTTAGAGACACCTTATCGACAATAACAACTTCGGATGCCTTTTTAAAAGAACTATTAGGAATCTGGGCGGAAGTTAACTTTGAACCTGAAATAACATCGAAAGATCACTTTCTGGATCAACAACTTTGGCATAACTCCCTAATAAAGATAGCCAACAAAACAGTTTTTTTTTTAAAAATTGGTTCACCAAGGGAATAACTCGGGTGAAACATCTTTTAGGACCGGACAACAACTTTCTCTCGTTAAATGATTTCCGCTGTAAGTATGAAATAGACCCTCGCCCTCTCAGCTTCTACGGATTAATATCGGCTGTAAAGTCTCTTCGGACTGATTCTAATTTTCAAGATTTGCAGAACACCGACCACGAATATGAGCCACTTACAACAAGAATTTTGCAGGTCAAAAAAGCAACTACAATAATATATTAAAAAACTGATTAGTAACAAGAGTTTAACCCCAGAGTCAAATCAAAAGAAGTGGCTAGAGGATTGTGGCCTACCAATAAATGACAACATAAATTGGAATGCTGCTTATCTTTTAGCTAAAAAATGCACAAAGAGCACTAAGCTGATAGAGTTTCAGTTTAAATTCTTACATAGACGTGTACCAACCAATAACTTTTTATTTAGAATAGGTCTACAGGGCGATGAAAAGTGCAGTTTTTGTCACACCTCCTCTGAGTCAATAATTCATCTTTTTTGGTCATGCCGTCAAACATCTCACTTTTGGAATAAACTTACTGAATGGCTGAAAAACTTAAATTTACTTCCTAGAGATTATGCTTTGACAAATATTACTGCTTTGGGTCTGAGGCCAGATATCTCTCAATTTGCGCTTCTTATAAATTACTGCTTTCTCTTAGCACGATATCACATATGGCTCGCTAAAGCAAAAAATGATCATCCAAATCTTACGCTTTTCATATGCACACTAAAATTACAATATGAGATAGAAACAGAAAGTGGAGACACGAAGAAATGGAAACCTCTTACAGGATACATGAGGATTTAATTAATATTTTAGATTATATTTTCTGTAGGGTTATCTATCTCCTACCCATTAATCTATTTCTAATCTCCTGTCAGATGAATAACTCATTTTACTTTTAATGTACCACATGCCTTTGGTCTGTTTTTTTATGTTTCTGTACTACAACCTCAAGCTGTAATGATAACTAGCTATTTTTCTTCTCAGTTTTTTTTTTTTTTCTTTGCCCCTTGTCGTCACTGTATTTCTTAATTGTGTAAGTCGTGTAACTGTATTTGTTAATAATGTAAGTCGTTTAGTTATTGTAATTTAAATAGTGTAAATAATTAGAGCAATATAATGTAAATAGAGTTAGTGTTGTAAGTAAGCATTGGTTTCCCTTGTGTTATTGCAAAAAAAAAAAAAAAAAAGAAATCAAAAGACTATTATACAATGTTAATAAGTAAAAAAGCACAATTTTCTAATAATTCTTTAGTTCTGAAACGCGATATTAACTTAAATGACGATCAATTAGAAGAAGTGTTTCTTCTGCCGCATATTCTGTGTTCTGAGGCTTATGTTAAGACCTTTCAATATAAGGTTCTTAACTTTAGTCTACATACCAATACTAAATTACATAAGACAGGATACATTACAGATGATAAATGCTCTTTTTGCAAGTCGGAACCGGAAACCCTATTGCACCTTCTTTTCAACTGCGTATACTCAAAACGTTTCTGGAAAGATTTTGAATTTTAATTTTACCCTTTATCAAAAGAATTTGTTCATCTTAGCTTGCAAGATGTATAAATAGGCAAATTATATCTTCAGAATGCCCCTTACTAAATTATTTCTTGTTGATAGCCAAACTATATCTATGGGATTGCAGAAGATCTCAAATACTTCCAAACTTAGCTGGGTTTGAGATAAAGATCAAAATTAAATTTGAAACGGAAAAATATATTTGCACAAAGAACTTTAGATCAATTTATCAAAAAATGGGAGACAATTTTCCTGTGTAAACAATAACTGTATTCTAACTATTTGTTGTTTCGCTTTCTTTGTAACTTTCTTTGCCTTTGTGATTGTATTTTAACATAAAAGTATTGTACAGTATGTTTAAGCTAGTATTGTAAGTATGTAACGACATTTTAAGTAATGAGCTATACGGTTTAATTAGTAAGCTGTGTTAGTAAGTAATGTTTACTATTTGTGGTAGTTGTAGTGTTGTAAGTAGCGTGAGTGCTCTAAAAAAAAAGTTTTATCTAATTTTCTTTTTGACAAAAAAAATGAACAATTAACATCCCGGTTTTAAGCTTGTTAGAGGTTCTTGTTACAGCTTTAGTTAAGAGTCTTAAGATCGAAACTAAGAAAACAAAAGCAACGAAGATAGTACAAAAATCTTTTTTTTATTTTTTTATTTTAACAGTGCTTTTGACAGCCAATGAATTAAGACCTTAAAAAATAGAGAATTTCTTAACGGTAGTTAGCTGTGATACAATAACTGCCTTGTCCCCAAGAGTTCCTCCTTGACTGGAGTGAGGTGCCTATCAGAGGGGGTGCCCATGGTGTTGTGGGCCTATACATAGCACTCGGAAATCAGAACGCAGCCTAACCCTTAACCCGTAAACCAAGCTTTTCCGTAGTAAAGTGCGAACGAGTAAACTCTGTTCTTGGGAAACTAGGGACGAGAGCAAAAAAAAAATAAAAACAGACGGAATCAGAGGAAGCTTTGTGGATGTTTTTTGCTCTTGTTCCACTTTTCGCGTAGCCAGAATGCTGAGTGTTTGTTTACGAGAACGCTTGCTACTAACACTTGCTACGCAAGCTACCTAACCATCAAGCACCGCGCTCCTTGTTTCAAGCTCTTCGTGGACGAAGCGCATAGAAACAAGGCAGGCAATACGTTTCGTTTCAGTTACATACATATACATACATAAACTTTATTAACGTGTCTTTATATCTAGCCGATGGGGTAAAAAAAAGCTCTCTACTAATTGGGGACACTTAGTTCTTGAATTTCAAATGACTTACATCAGCAAGAATTTAATCAGGTAAAGACCTTTGCATTCAGAATTAGGCTCTAAGAGCTCTTTTTTGTTAACCGTTGTTTTTGTTAGAATAGTCTGAAATAGCATTCATCTTCTGACCCATCCGCCTTACCCAAAGGGAACGCGAAACAAGAATCTCTATCGCCTGTGCCCAAATGTTGATAAAGCGATACAGCTCAAACAGCCGTCGGTTCCGCATAAAAATCTAAAGAAACTTGAGGTCCGTTACGATCTCCCATACCCAATTCTATGACTTAAGCTAAGTTGTTTACAATCTTCTATACTCTAAAGGGTTTGCAAAATTTCTAGAGGACGATTAACCCACGTCCGGAACCAACATAATCCATCCTGTTAGATCTATTTTGTAATACGTTTTTAGAATGCACTGCTGGGGCCCCGAACCACCCGAGGTCTTAAATTTAAGCAAGGGTTTAAACGTGAACGTCGTCGTCGTCAAATTTTGATTGAAGGGAAACCGTAAATTAATCCTGCCATATAATACCTGACTTTAAACTTACTTATTTGAAACTGATAAATTCATTTCCAGATTCAAACAAACAAAAGGATGCCGTTTCAATGTTGCAATTTTACCTTGAGGGTGACGCTTTCGCTTCTATGCTTGGTAAATTTGTAATACTTGTAATCCGCTCCAGTCGCGCCAAATTATCCAGAAGCTTCCTCGAATCGTGTGATTCGTCTTGATTTGGCTCTTCAAGCATATCTTTGCGACTTCCAGACTTCGAACCCGTCGACTTTGTGTTCAATCCTGCCATGTTGTTTTCCAAGTACTACTAAGTTGAGTATTCTACTAAAAGCACTTCCGCTTTCTTGTTTCGCTTTCGTGGAATACCGGAAGTAGTCAGGCTCCCGAATAAGTCACGTTGTGTACGTTTATGCACAGTTAAACGTAAATAAGAAAGTAACAAACCAAACGGTTGTCACTGTTTGGTAGGAAAATTATGTCTGAATTTCTTCTTCTAAACGAGTCACAATTACTCAAACATTTCTAACAACAAAGGGATGCTGACACAGTCTAATCTGGGGGAGGCCCTTTCGTTACAATACTTTAACACAGACCCTTCATTGGTAAGGTAGAGCCCTTGGTTTCGTTTACAGTTGAACAATATAGGTCCGCACTGCGTACTTGTTCTTTTTTGCTTCTTTGAATTTTACGGGTTGAGGAAATTAAACTGGGCTGCTTATTGGAAACGGGATACTTTATCGCGATAGGGCGATGTTCCTTCCCCTTCTTCCTCGCCTTTTTTGCCACCTGATCCCTACCCCTTCCCCCTTCAGACGCCTGCAACGCAGGCTCTGTGTTAGTGTGTTTAGACAATAGATAGTCTGCTTACGAGAGCCCGTTAGCGCCACTATTACGTCACTCTGTGCCGTTGTCGCAGTGTTGCACCACTTTTTGGCGAAAAATTTGTTCCGAGTTGTGAAAGACCTTTAGAGGAAGAGCGCTTTTTTACAGCAATGAAGGTCTTTGGTTTAGTATATGCGAAATAAAAATATTGTGCTACATAAAATTCCTGGGTACCGATTTTATCCGAGTAGTTCTAAAAATAACAGGTAATGAATATTAATGTGCTATAAATAAGGAGACGTTTTGAAGGGAAGGGTGAACCCACAATGCTTATTGACCATTTACCCATGCGAGCGTGAGATAAGAGAGAGGGGATATTCATTGATTAAATTTGCAGGAGAAGGGGTTGGTAGGATCTAGGGGAAAGGCTGAGTCTTACGAAGAATGACACGCATTTGACCTGGAAATTATAAAATGATATTGTTATAGTTTTGTGCTTTGATTTTCACGATGGGGTTTTGAGTGAGATGTTGTTGACGTCGTTAGCTGTCTCTGTCTTCCTCTTTGTGTTGCACTGAAGTTGATAAGATCTTGCAAAGAAAACCAGATGCTGAAAGCAGGAACCCCTGAGAGGCATGAATTGACCCTTGTTAAAGCACTTAACCTTGTCAACTCTACTGTGAAACACTTTTCAAAGGCAAGCTTTTTAACCTCGTTTTAAAACACAGTGGCATTTGTACATCGCAATTGGAGTAATTTGAGAAGTTTTAATTAGAAAATTGCATTTTAGTTATTTGGAGTAGTATTCTTATCTTAAACTTTAATAATCCCTCTAGTTTTGATATCCAGTGTGTTGTGGCAAATGTTTTACCGCGAAGTTTGTTGAAACAAACAAGCTGGTTATTCTGGAAGCCAGTCGCCAGTAATTTTAGATAGTGTTTACGTTTAGTTGGGATGCGAGGCCATTTCATGCATGCTCTAATTCGCAGAAAATGACAGTCGGACCAATCACATCAAAAATCACGGTAGCGTTTAGATTTTCCTCCACATCATTCGTTTGCCTTATAAGTAATGGAATATACACATTGCTGCACATCATTTTTGTCAACCAATGCATCATTTCATTCAACATTTTGTATTAATTGTACTCTTGTTTAAATTTTGGCATGAGAATTAACATCTTGGCTCCGAGAGTTGTGGCAAATTTTCCACAATACGACATCCGTTGTCGGTAATTGGCACCACGCGCATCATATTCCAGAACTGATCCTTAAAACGCGAAAAGGCATCCTTTGCATTTACGAAATGGTTATAAGAGCCGATCCTTAACCGATATTGATCAAAAAGCAACAACAGGGTGACTTTAAACAATGTTCAAGTGTATTTCTAACAATGCAAGTACAATGCAAGTGCAAGGCAGTCTTTTTCAGTTTCTGAGAGTTTCTGACAATCCCTAAAAATATGTGACGCATAGAAGTGCTGCCTACATCAATCAGTTCAAGCAAATATAAATGTTGGCTAACGAGATAGTGGCTTGCAAAAGTACAATGACTCCTTTCGCTGTATAGGGCAACCCGCGCCCAACAATTCAGGTCGAAAAATCTTAGCCTACGAAAGCATACCAGCCCCTGTGTAACCTGCACAAAGCACAAGCTGAGTCTTGATATGTTGGTTTGTGTGAACAAAATAACAACCAATATGGACACCTGAAGGAATGAAAAAAGAAAGCTACCAATAAACAATACAACTGCAACCAACATTTTCAAAGCCTACGAGAGATTAGAAAGCTGAATTTTCAACAATTGAAAACAGACATTCAATTAAGCACAAGCTTTAATACGAAATTACGAAGGATACACAGCCGATTGATTTTCGATACATGCAAACAGACAACGTACTGCATTTCAAAACAAGCTATAAAAGAAGAAAACCTACCTTGCTAACTGAAAGCTGGGAAAATAAAAAATGAAGTATCTTTAAACCGAAAAATTGTACACAAAAGCGAAGCCAACACGAAGGAGGCAGAAAATCCACTCGCACAAACCAACTAGCACCCATTCCTCTTATCTATAGGATGTGAACTAGTGACCAGTCATTTTATTAGAATTCCTCTCGATCACGTGACCCTCGTTAGCGGACAAACTTCTCGGCTGTCAACTTACTGTGAGCTTCGCACACACAAAGAGAACAAGATGATTGCATTTTGTTAAGGGAGCATTCACAAACAAATAATTGGGGGCAGAAATAATAAATAACAATATGAGGAATAATAAGAAATAATAAGAAATGATATGAAAGAATAAGAGATGATGATGGCTTAGATAGGAAAGATGCGAATTTCATCATAATGACGATTTTAAGGGTCGTTTTCCGGGTGTTGTAGATCCAATGTCTTATTATATCTCTCAGTTAGGACGCGCGCTGTGATTGGCCAATTTAGAGGACCGTATTCTACTATATGGCCCGCTAGAATTTAAAGCTGTTTTTGGTGCCAAAATGTTTTTTGATTTATTGCCAAGTATTCTTAACATTTTAGCAATTTTTTTTTAAACTTCTGAAATTGTATGTTAACGACTTAAGAGTACCTTAACAACGACCTCAAATTTATTCGTTTTACTCTATCGAGGTGCGTCAGAAATTTGAAGCCGTTCCGCGTGAATAGAAATCGTTCCCGAACCCGTCAGACAGACAGTAGCGATATCATAAATATCTTACTAACCTCCTCTCCTCGGTCCGTACTGTAAGTTACAGATCCTCGTTTTTCCCCTTCGATTTATGAATCATAAATTGACGGGGAAAAAATTCGGTCCGTAACTAACAGTACGGCCCTCGAACTCGGATAGTAAGAGTAATCAGTTATCATGATCATATATACAAGTGAGTCCATCTCCAACCGATGGTCATTCTGAAGCATTTACACTCCCGCAACCCGCATCCCGCTTCTAAGTGCTACACTGGAGAGGTCAAAGGGGATAAATTTTCTTTCGATCACCTACCTCATTGCACGAATCGAACTCAACAGGTTCGATTTTGTTGGAAGGAAAATGTACAAATATCTATAAGCTCTGTATATTTCAATAACGTAGATATTTTTAGTGCAGAGTGCACCACTGGGATGGTTTGGGGGTTGACGTCGCTAAGGCACTGTGGCAATAAGGCACTATGGCACTATGGCACTATGCACTATGGCACTATGCACTATGGCAATAAGGTATAAACTTTAATGTTTGTATAATTAATTAATTCATTTCAATTAATTAATTAGGCTTGTAGCAAGGGGGTAGGTGGGGTAAGTACTCGTGAGCACTACGTAAAATGGGTGGTGCATGTACCTACGTTACTTTTTAAATCACTTCAAAAAGCTATATATTTGTTTCAGAAAGCCCCTTGCTCTCCTTGTGGTACTTTTCTCTTTAAAACAAAACCAACTACATATCAGGTGGAAGATACATTTCATACAAGATCACACATTAACTTTGAGCGCTTTTCCTTATGGCAGAACCTAATAATTCATACGCATGCGTTCTAGCATCGTTAGCACGATACAAAAAATGCTACTGTGACTGCGTGTCTTTTGGAATTACGCCTAACTTGAAGAAATATATATGCGTTACACTTCGAATCAAAAACAGATTACGTATAAGGGGTTATAAAAAACGTGACACTATCCACGATCTTTTCGTTACACTTAAAACGCAATTGCTTCAAAACAACACAAACAACAATATACTCTTTAACAAACAAGGTTTAAAACATTAACAGTCTGTTATCAAGACCTCGCTCGTTAACTTGCTTAAAGAACAACGCAATCGAACGAATAACAGTGCAATGACATTGGCATTTCGTTTCAGATCAAAGCCAGAGGACGACCAAGGTTACACGCCGATACAAAGCTACTAAACACCACGCACAAAATACCTCTATAGGTTATGTAGTTCAGCACAAAAATTATTGGCGACTTCTTTTCGTTTCAGATCACCAGACGGTGGTAAAGGTTAAGTCTTCAAATGAGCCAAGTGGCCATCAGACCATAGCTTATCCCGGTTTATGTAGCCTGTAGCGACTAGGAGTATTTCTACTCCCCCCTGGATGGGATGCTAGTCCATCGCTGGGTTACCCCCAGCATTAAGGGCTCCTGGTTCGTCGGTATCCATTTATACACCTACATGGGTGGAGAGAGGCACTGTGAGAGTAAAGTGCCTTGCCCAAGAATACAACTCAGTGTCCCCGGTCAGGGCACGAACCGGACCGCTCGATCCGTAGACGAGCGCCTTAACCATGAGGCAACCGCGCCTCCCACACTAGAGAGTGGGAAAGGTTTTGCATTGTATTGCATTGCTCAGTATTGCTTTGGCACAATTTTGGCGTCATAAGTGCGCGCACATGAACGCGTGCAAGTAAACAACATAAGAGATTTCCCCGGCTCAAGCTACGCTCGACAGCGAAATAAAATGCTGGTTTTTTCTTAAACGAACATGGTGGCCTATAGTTTTATTGCGTAATTTTAGTGTACAAACATTTTAACGCAGCAGATCGCAACGTTGTTGGGCGCAGCATGTCGCACGCATTTGGCCACCCTGTTACGACGTGTTGCGACATGTTGCGACATGTTGGGTGTTGTTGGCTCAAATTTAAAAAAGGTCAAATATTTTTTATGCAACAATTGTGGATGTCGATGATGTTGTGGTCGTTTGGCCAGGTTAGTGCAACAATGTTGCGCCCGGGTACGTACACTATTTCGATTTTCAACACCCAAAATGTAGCAACACGTCGCAACAGGGTGACAAACAGAGAAGCAAAAGAAAAAAAAAAAAAACGCTCGAGAAGCCTTAGTTGACAGGGCTGAATTTACCGTCAATTACGTCACGAAGCGAAAATAAATGTTACGAAAATATTTGTAAACAGGCGGTGTAGAATGCAGGCTGTCTGCGAAGCAGGCTACTTTTGATGCGAAGCTCTTACGATCCTCGATCTCTTTCAAGTGAACCGGGTCCCCAGGGACTAAAATATCAAAGCAAGACAACAATCCGAGACCAAACTGTGGGAACAGCCTAGAAATTGCATCAAGACGCCATGTTTGATGGCATCATCATGTGTCTGTGGCGCGGACTGAAAAAGGGAAGTCAAACAGACGTGAAATAAAAGCGTGGGAGGGCGAAAACACATACACTCAAAAAACTTCAAAATGTTCAGGGGTCCTGGGAAGAAAACAGATTGGGCGCCCTCGGATTGACGGTGCGAATCTACTTGGAAAAAGGCACAGAAAATCCAAGATAGGTGAACAAAAGAGCCCGCTTAAATGAATGTGGACTATATGTGCAACGTGCATTGGAATGCGAAAAGCTTAAAGGAGGGTAGATCAGCTTCTAAATGTCTCAAAAACCCTGAGACAGAAAAATTGCTTGTGTCTCGCAGATCAACGCGGTTCGATGCAAGTGGATAAGGTCTTACGGGTCCGGAGAAGTATAACATTACGTACTTTCCAGAATGAAGCTCAACCGAGCATGAAACAAACAAGTGGGAATTAGTAGAAGCAGCAGTAGCAGTAGCAGTGGCAGTGGCAGTAACAGTGGCAGTGGCAGTGGCAGTGGCAGTGGCAGTGGCAGTGGCAGTGGCAGTGGCAGTGGCAGTGGCAGTGGCAGTGGCAGTGGCAGTGGCAGTGGCAGTGGCAGTGGCAGTCGTAGTCGTAGTCGTAATAGTCGTAGTAGTAGTCGTCGTAGTCGTAGTAGTAGTAGTAGTAGTAGTAGTAGTAGTAGTAGTAGTAGTAGTCGTAGTCGTAGTAATAGTCGTAGTCGTAGTCGTGGTAGTCGTAGTAGTAGTAATAGTCGTAGTCGTAGTAGTAGTAGTAGTAGTAGTAGTAGTAGTAGTCGTAGTAGTAGTCGTAGTCGTAGTCGTCGTAGTCGTAGTCGTAGTCGTAGTAGTAGGAGTCGTCGTCGTCGTAGTAATAGTAATAGTCGTAGTCGTAGTAGTCGTAGTAGTTGTAGTAGTCGTAGTAGTCGTAGTAGTCGTAGTAGTCGTAATAGTCGTAGTAGTAGTCGTAGTAGTCGTAGTAGTCGTAGTAGTCGTAGTAGTCGTGGTAGTAGTACTAGTAGTAGTAGTCGTAGTCGTAGTCGTAGTCGTAGTCGTAGTCGTAGTCGTAGTCGTAGTCGTAGTCGTAGTCGTAGTCGTAGTCGTAGTCGTAGTCGTAGTCGTGTTTGTGGTAGTGGTAGTTGTGGTAATGGTGGTAGGTGGTAGTCGTGGTCGTGGTTGTGGTTGTGGTTGTGGTTGTGGTAGTGGTCGTGGTAGTAGTCAGGGGCGGATCCAGAAAATTCAGAAAGAGGGGACCGAGACCCCCGCCCTACCCCCCCCCCCCCGAATGAAAACTTCACTTTTCATGAGATGCAACACACATGATTGAGGGCGTATTCGTGATGCAAAGTGAAGTAACGTTAACGTTTTGGAAGATAGAATTAAAGAGCTTTCTATAAAACTATTTTCAAAGCAAAATCGTAGTGTCAGTGGTAGGCGAACTGTTAACAGAGTAATGGCATTGCATTTATACATCCAGTATTAATCGAAATAAATCACTGCAGTGGATTGATGTCATCCTTCTCTGCTTTCGTTTGGCGTACTCGTCAACAACTGCATTATAATTTAAAGGTATGTCTTTGTAAATAAAGAGCAGCAACAGTGCCTTTAGACGTCCTTCTCCCATGGTGCTGCGATAAACATTCTTCACAAAGCGCAGTAAAGAGTTGCTACGTTTAACAGTTGCACTTGTGACTGGGGTGATCAACAGGAGGCGCAGAATTGTGTGGTCATTGGGATAGAGGCTTGAGCTGCAGGCTTTCAATGTCTCTTGCAGTGTCGTGGGTTTTGCGGTAGCGTTGTTCCTAAAAATAAAAGCAAGAAGTAATACTTATTTCAAGACAACTTATAATCGGTTTTTTCAGCTTATCACTATAAACTTGGTAACCCATGTATAGTATTAACGCAGAATAACATACCAGAAGCACTTCCACAGCCCCAGCTCCTGCGAGGCACTGCTTGGGGACGGCAGATCAGGGGAATAATGCTGAATAAGTTTCTCTTGAGAAGACTAGTTAAGCTGCTGTAAGTTGGCAGGTATCAGTAGGAGTCCAAGCAATGCCGCTTCTGATAGTCCATTAAAGTGGTTATTTATTTGCTTCAACGAGTTGTCAAGGAAGGGAAGAAATATTGCCCGTCGAATGTAGGCGACTGGTGTCCTGGCAATGGTGTTTTTTCTTAATATCTACCCACCACAAGTTCGAGGGATGCTTACCTTGACGTTTGCCTTCTTAGCCATCTTCTTGATCTTTTCATACACAGAGCTTGCAAATGCTGTTTTAGCATTCTTGCGCATACCTTTCAGCTGTTCCTTCACAACGTTAACATGCTTGTTGCCTCAATAACATCCAGTGTGGAACCCTGTAACGAACGGCTGAGTCCTACGGTGAAACGTTCTAGAAGGGAAACGTTACTTATCATAAAAACAACTAATAATAATCAAGCTTGCTCTTTAAAACTCGCTTTCACCTGGCACAAGTAAAACTAACTGATCCATTTTTGAAACATCATCAGCAAACTGTTATTGCTGTAATGCTTCTAATCGTTTCTGTCAGAATTTTCTATCGAGAAATTAACTCAGGATTATAAATCAATTTACGTAAAACCTTTTGCGACAAATCATTACATTGAGTGCTTTAATATAAGTTAAAAGTTTAATATTTTTACTTCATTTGCCTTTTCGCTGGGGCGGATGACCACCAAACAAGTCTTCAAGGCAGAGCTCGAACGTTGCCCGCCAACAGACAGATACAGATCTAAAAAAAAAAAACGATTACGTTTAACTTAGGTCAAATAAGTAACGTACTTACCTGGTTCACGATGAAATGTAAAAAGCGTCTTCTTTGCTTTCCTCGAAAACTTCAGAAAAATATTTCACTCTTCAGCAGTGCAGCAAGGGACACGGCGTGACAAGTGTCCGGTGTTCCTCGTCATTTCAAACCAAAAGAAACGCCTGTTACATTTGGCGTTAACAATTATCGCAAATTTTAGTTTTTGGGTTACGTTTGTCTGAATATTTGATAATATATTATAATTGTTAACACAAAATATATTTTAATAAAGGAAAGCTCCGAAATTTAATAAAATTGGAACCTGATTGTATAATTATAACAACACTCAAAGGACGGTTAGAAGGGTTGGGGTCGTTGGTGGTGGTGGTGCTGGTGGTAGTGTTAGTGTTAGTGGTAGTGGTAGTGGTGGTGGTGGTGGTGGTGGTAGTGATAGTGGTAGTGGTAGTGTTAGTGTTAGTGGTAGTGGTGGTAGTGATGGTGGTAGTGGTAGTGATAGTGGTAGTAGTAGTATCAGTAATAATTTAGCCAGGGCAGCCCATTCAGCAATGAGGCTGGTATCCATAGGGTCCCTGGGTAATAAAGATATGTACAACTTATAAAATCTTGTACATATTAATTTTTGAATTAAGTATAATTTAAAAATTTAAAATAGGAGTGAAAATAATAGAAACTCTAAAGGACATTTAAAAGGCTAAAATGTTGAAATACGATAAAATGTTTATAGGTTTCCAAAGGATAAAAATTACAAATAAAAATGCTTAATTATCAGACTTTTAAATTACTCAAGGAGGGGGCACTCTTAATACAAGCGGATAATGCATTAAAGAACCGAATTACAGGGATAGAACACAAGCTTCAAAAATTTATACTACCTAACAATACTATATATATACACTACTAGAAATTTGATAAAATACCAGAAAAAAGGGACAATTGTTAGCATTTACACACTGTAACCTTCTTTGATCGAATGTAATAAATGAGCTAGAACGCTTCGTACGGCAAAAGTTCTTGCTATTACCAGCCTTAGTATTACCGGTCGTCTTTAATTGTCCTTAGATTCATAACATCGTTTTGAAAGAGCTATCAAACTTTAATAACGATCCCGTGCTGTTTAACTGGATCAAGGCGTTCTTAACTAATAGAAGACATGCTGTAAGAATCGGAAATTAATTTTTTTTTGTCTGATTGGAAATTCCTCAAAGGTGGCATTCCACAGGGAACAAAACTTGGTGTTATCTTGTTCACGGTAATGACTAACAACCTTCTGAAGGAGTGGAACATGCGAATTAAGTTTGTTGATCATGATGATACCACAGCTGTCGAAATGTTGCCTAGGAACAGTTCCAGCCTACTCAATCTAGTTGCGAATGACATTTTCGATTTTTCAAGTGACCACAATATGTCTAATTTGGCAGGGTTTTTTTGTTCAAATTAACTTCAACTAAAGGGTTCAGTATGGATAGGCTTGAGCCTGAAATGGGAGATGGGAATAGTGAAGTCAGAAATAGGGTATAGATTAGTGGGTCAGGGCTGTAATAGACTAAGGGAAATCATATGCCTGGGTCTAAAATGAGGTAAGAGTTGTAAGAAGCACGCCGCACATCTACACCCAAATTTTAGGCAACGACAACCTCCCAACCAACCTTGCTGTTCCCGAACGTCTGTACCTGTTTAAAAATGCACAAAAACAGTCTAATACGTATAAGAAGGGTGGTGGATCATAAAGACACAACACTAATTTTTTTTAAAAATTAGGGTAGAAAATTTTTGTCATCGCGATTACAAAACATTTTATGTGCCTTTATCAAGTTATAACAATACGTTTTTTAACCACTCAGCGCGCGCTTTTTCTTTGGGTTATTTTTGGAATAAATGTACAGTTGCTACCCGTAAGTGTTTGTCATAATTATAATTAACACTAGATTGGCAATGTTTAAAAGTCTGCTCAAATTATGTTTGTTCTATCGACAGACAAGATGAACAAAACATTTTTGCAGGAAGCGAAACAGTAGAGTTGCTTAGGAAGAAAATGGCAGAAAAGGATGAGAGGTAACTGCAGAGCTTGCGTTTTTTTTTTTTTCTATATATATATATATATATATATATATATATATATATATATATTTTTTTTTTTTTTTTTTTTTTTTTTTTTTTTTAAGAAGTGCGTCGCCACCGTGCTCTAGTAAAAAAATATTTCAATAAATGTTCCAAAAATGATCCCTCTCAGACAGGTTGAGAAAATTCAACATGCTTAAGGAAATGAAAACTGTGCTGTGCAAAGTTTGATGATACACATGCAAACATTTCTGAGTTGTTACTGACAAAACGAAGTTCCCGGGGCAATAGTTGTAGCAAAAGTGCAAATTACAACAAAGACTTGTGAAGTTGTAGTTTTTCCTGGATCTCACACCGGCCAAGGAACACTTGTTAGGAAGTTTTAGCAAGGACTACGGCGATTCAGCGATTCAGAGGCAGTATTCTTTCAGCATTCGCTTGGGCACCTCTTTCCAATGAATCAACTAAGCGACCAACAGAATAATCCTCAACGACTTCAAGACGAACGATCAAGTTCTCTGCCATGTTACGATCAGCGTGAGGATAAAATCTTGAACAGTCATTCAAAAGACGCATAACTGTTTGTAGAAGTTCAGTCACTGGAGAGCTGCAGTAACAAACATGAAATAGCAGATAGATCAAGACAAGGCATTTTACCACTGCCGCCATATTGACGATTTCTAGTTAAAATACTTTTTATTGCTGTCACGAACAGCCATTCTGTCAAAAAGCACTTTTCTTGCTGGCACAAAAAGCGTAATTTGCGAGACCTGTATATACGCGCATTTTAGCACGCGTATGTATGTGAATCCTTGTAGGATGTACTTGAGTAAACGCAAATATATGGCCTTTTAAAAATGTGTATATACGCGATCTAAATGGTCATCAAATGGAATAAACCCCATGCGTAACCTACGTAAACAAGATCAAATCAATATAGGTATATGTTTACTTTAGCTATAGCTCGGTTACCATGTCTTGACTGTAAAACAACATTTCTATATCTTGCCATTTCGACGGTGTTCCATTAGGCTTGCATGACCTGTGCGCATTCGACTGATGGATTTGAACCTTAGCTAATGACTCATTATTACTAATTTCCTATATGCAAAAGTACCTTCGTGGTCCGTTGTGTTGTTCGATCAGTCATTCAACCTGCTTTCAGGCAGAAATCGCCAGTGCTGAGTAATAACAAATAATCTGCCCAGCCGCCCGCGTTAGAATCTGTCAAATAACAGTGTTAATTCACGACCTAGTTCTGCTGGCTTAAATTCCAAACAGAGGAAATTAATCCTGTTAAAAGCTCTGGGCGTTTTCAAAATGTTGAAAAGGGACTGTGATCATGATCTTCAAAATTGCTCACAGACAAGAAGTTGCGACAAAAGACAAAAGACAAAAGATCATACTGATTAAGAATAATGCTTGAAAATACTATTTGTACTTTAAAATTTTATGACTTCCCTAATAATTCTTTTAATTTTAAATGGATTTTTAGAGATTGGGAGAGGTGTCAGTGGCGGCTTTGCTGATATTTTCCTGCTATTTTCGCTGCTGTTTTCCTCGGGCTTTACTCACTTCTCGCACAGTATCTAAACTTAACCAGTTAACGATTTTTGTGTGGCTTACAAGTAGTGTGTAGCCACACTATGTCATGAGCAGATTTTAAACAATTATTGGATGAGGTTTCTGTGATATCCAGAATAATCAAGGTCAAGGTAGGGGTTATAAGCAGATGCCGAAGGTTGAGGCTGATAACCCTTACCGAGACCTTGATTATTCTGGATATCACAAAAACCGAATCTAATAATTGTTTTATTACACATTGAGCGAGAAAAAAAAGGAAGTAATGTTTTTGCTTCTTCACTGACGGCAAGCAACACAAAGCGCGAGAACTTGACATTACAAATCATGCACCGCGGTCATACATGACATGATTACCCGTGACCTTAAGTGTCCTTGACATGATTATTGCATAATCTGCAGCTAGATGACGTCATTAGCGCTGATTTCGTAAATTCACTGTACGCTTTCGACCAATCAGAAAAGATATAGTGAGTTCTGTGTATAATAAATTTATTTATTTATTTGTCTATGAGAGTCAGTCACGAGGTCTTGTGCCCTACGGCGCACTAGTTTGAGTCAGCCATTTGACCCAGCCATTTCGGTTGTAAGCGTGGTCTCTAGTTTGTCTAGTTTTAAAGGTAAGTCGTTTTTCATTTTGAGCTGGTTCTTGAGTTCCGCATCTTATCATTTCTTTTACGTGTCGAAAATCTAGCTTCGTAATTAAGTACAAAAAACGAAACCCGTTTGCAATTGTTGTTTCACTTTCAGGTGTTCATACACGTCGACAAATCGAGACAACGGGCGTAAAGTTCCTCGCGAAAGCTAGGACAGACTTGGCATGTATCCAGTGCAGGTTCTACAGGAGCCATTGTACTTTTAAAAGCCAATATTCATTGCTTTGAAACGTCAGAAGTTTAAAATGTCTCCATCGGTGACCACAAATTCAAAGACAGTACCGCTTGAGTTTTAAAACTATATAAATCACAGACGCCTTCTCAAGACTTTCGGAAACAAGACGGTGATATATTTCATCCCTTTACTTTTGAATGGAATTAGTGGAATTACTTGTTTATAAATCTAAGTCACGGAAGAGGTCATTCAACGATCAGTTGACTGTAAAGCCGTCGATTTGCGGAATATATTTGTACCCTTTTGAGTAAGTACGCTTCTTCGCCTCAGTTTGAATATGAACTGTGACCTTTTCTGTCTTGAAGACAAACAGAACCAAAAATTGCCAGAAATTTAGTTGTTCCATTCGCGTGCAGCCTTCAATACCTACTTACAAACAATGTTACATCAAAGCTAAGTGCATAAATAAGGAATCTCACCGTGTTTTCGACACGGATTTGCTGTCGAACCACACGTGCACTCACTTCCACATCTTGCAAGGGCAGCCACATTTGCATTTGTTTTCTGTTTTGTGGAACAAGCGCTTTCGCACGAACAGGAGATGGGATTTTCCTAAGAGGATAAGAACAGAGGAAAGACAAAATGGACGTTGGGTTGGAGCATATTCCCAGATACTACGAAACAGTTCACACATTCAAATCTGTCACGTAATGGAGTCGAAGGAAACTCACCACCGTAGCCCTTCTTGCCTCTTCTGCGTCCATAATTTTGCCTCTGCGATAAAATAAGTAGATCGACGAGAAGAAATCCACACACGCGACAAAACGACGTAACAATTTTAACCAAGAACGGCTAAATTCGCGCAAAATTTAACAACTCCAATAAATTCAAGATAGCGGATGCATTTGAATCGCAATAAGAACGGAGCCAAATTTCGCACACGCGTGGGTCGTGACGTAGCTCCTTTAAGGGGGTACATCGAAGTTTATCACGTCTCTCTACACCTTGTTCCTTGGATGAGCTACGCTCATGACTGTATTTGCGTATCCCCTTCCGATAGTAAAACTACATTGTCACTTTAAGGATGACAAAGTCGACGTACCAAAAAACTTTGGAAAACTCTTAAACATGCAGTACCAACACACCCGATTCCTTCATCGCCCTCTTTTATTGAAATGCATGGCACAGAAATAACAGACCCACTTTCCATGGCTAACGCTTTTAACGATCACTTCACCAATATACAGCTGGCTGCAAACTCGGCTCAGGACACAGTCGACGAGCAAGTACATGATGACATACACGCAAGCATTTCAAACTTTATCAATGCTCGCATAGATGTTTCCACGCAGTTTAATATTCCCCTCATGACCACTCAACAAGTTGAAGAATATATAAAGCGCATAGGAGGAAACAAAGCCACTGGCCTAGATGGGATTGGCATTAAAATTCTAAAACTGGCACTACCGGTGATTTCTCAAAGCTTAACCAATATCTAAAACGCAAGCATAACTAAAGCCGTTTTTCCCGATAAATTCAAAAAAGCAAAGCTAACTCTTGTGTATAAGAAACTCACCTCATGACAAAAACAATTATAGGCCTATCTCAGTCCTGCCAGTCATCTCCAAACCTCTTGAAAGACATGCTGCATCATCCTACTTAAAATACCTGTGCAAAAATAACTTTCTATACAGCAAACAGTCTGCCTATCGCCCAAATCATTCTTGCGAAACTGCTCTCTTGTACCTCACAGACAACTGGCTGAAAGCTATGGATAAAAGCAAGTTTGTTGGGTGTAATGGGCCATATTACCACCATTTTTGCACCAAAACTGATATTAATAACGTTGTTTTTTAATTTGCTACGATAGAATGCGGTCGATACCCAAAACCGACTGTTGAACGGATAGATCTCCTAGCTCTACCATCTGCTTATCAAGAATATCTGATGACATTTCAATTGCTGACGTCACAAGTGGCACAAAGAGCATGACCATTAAGTACGCGTATATGCGTAACTAGGATAAAAAGGGTTAAAGTAGTTCAGGAAAATTAAGCGATTACATCTTGGCGATGGTTTACTTTTTTCTTACAACAACAAACGTTATCATTGTCGTTGTCATTGTTATTGTTACTATTTTATTTTGGTAGAATTATGATGCTGGAAAGTGAACTTAAAGCAAAAAAAGTGGAGGAAGAGAAGTAAGTTTTTGTTTCTGTTTTTTTTCGTGGCGTACCTGTAAACTAGCTTTTTAGCTAAGCGTGTCGACCACGTTAAATATATTGATTGACTGATTGATTGATTGATTGATTGATTGATTGATTGATTGATTGATTAAAGTCATAAGTGTGTGTTACCAAAATGGGGAGAGGAGCTTAAGGTTACTGTAGACCTTCAGGGGTGCCTTCCGGAAAATGCTGTCTTTACGCGCTGCTTTAAAGAAAACCACGGTAAACTATATATCATTGTAAAACTAATAAACTGTAGATTCCGAAAATAACAATATATTTTGCTGTTTTGTTTTGATTGGCACGCGCAAGCCTTTAAACGCAAAAATGACCGTACTTGCTAAACTAAATTACCAGCCTTTGTGTTACCGCGGACATCCAAACTGACTGGACATTATCAATCAGGAGTTGATGGGCTAACAAAGTGTGTGAGGCTTTTTCGATAATTCTATTGGTTGCTTAGGAAATCCCTTTTAAAGATGAGCAATAGAAAATTTTCTGACTGCTGTTACTCAATGGGACGTCACAAGAAAAATATTTCGATTTTCGAAAAAGCCTCACACACTTTGGTGCGCTAATATCTGACGCAGATTTTGGGCAAGTTTCGTTGAAATCAGATACATCTACATACCCTATTAATTCATTTGAATAGAGGTAATTCACGCAAAAATAAACCTTGAGTTTTCGGCCTGAAAAGAAATTCACAGTTTTCGCACCTCACTGAAGCGGTTGTCAACGTGGCCATGCCGCCAACCAATGAAACGCAGCTTTGAACTCCCCAGCGGGCTACTGTAACGCTTCCCGGGAATGAATTTGCAATGTTTACATCTACAGTATATCTTTACATCTCACATCGGGAGTAACGAAGTCTGCCGCGAAACATTCAGCAGCTTATAAACCGAATCAGCGGATAAATATTAAAGAAGAAAAAGGGAAAAAAAGAGGAATTGTAGCGGAATAGCCTTGAACAGGCCTACCGAGTCGAGTGAGGATATTTACACGTTTTTAAAAAATGCTAACGCGTATTTCATCGGCCTGTTTGTTTTACTAGAATATGGAAAAACACTCTTCGACCCAGAGGAAAGGAGTGTCTAGAGAAGCTGCTTTGTCAGATATCAGCGATTAAATTGGTCGGACATCATTACTTATTCATAAGCACCGAAGCGGCAAAATTTGAATGCGCGTATAGTTTGAATAGCCAAGAATAAGAGATAAAAGGCTCAAGTTTGCCTGCAGGGCATTGAGAAAACTCGATTTCTTGACTTTCCTAAGTCCCACTTAATGTTTTGAACAACGGGCTTTTCAAGAGGAATGCTATATCTACAATTGTAGGCAAAAAATGTGAAGTTTTACGAAGATTTTGCACTGGGTTTCTGGGTGCGAAAATTGGGAACAAACCGGCTTTTTCAGAGAGGAACATATTCCCGAAATTAAGGGCGATTTTTAAGTAAACGTGACTGACTACAAAAAAAGTGAACGACCGAAAATAAAAGTTTTACGTTTTACCTAACTGATCCCGTCTTTACTTACTGTAAATCAGCGTAAAATAACGACTAGCTAGCTGACATTTAAAATTGCGAATTGGAAGTACGTTCAAATATGGCGCGTCTTTGCTCAGTGAGCCATTGTTTGAAGCACACGACTGCATAACAATGGCTGTCAAAAAATTACCATATCTTTTCAAAAAACCACTCAGTCGTTAAATGGGAATCATTGATCAGTAGCCCACCAACTTTAAAAGTCTGAAGTCAAGCATTTTCTATCGGCCGTTCCCACCCCCATAAAGAGCAGTAACATGTACCGTATTTGAAGCTTGCGCTTTTCGATTTTAAGTTAAAAAAGGATGACCCTGAGTCACCGCAACCTCCACCGGCACCGCCGCTAAAGCGAAAGAAAGCCCTTTGGGGGACAAAGCTCTTCGTAACTTTGAACTCAAAGGGCCGAAGCCGAATAACATCTAGTCACTTTTTCGGGAGCTCAAAAGCCTCCCTCCTAACTAAACAAAGAGAGCTTAATTTAGCCTGAGGAGGAATAAAGTCTGGTTTTCACTAGCGACGCAAGCACAAGCGCAAGTACAATTCTTTTTGACTTTGTTTGCGTCGAACTTCGTTTTCACTTGGGTCATTCCTATTTTGTTTGCGTTTGGGCTTGCGCTTGTGCTTCTGTCGCTAGTAAAAAACCGAGCTTAAGAGCAGGAACATAGAGATATCACGAGCGCGTGGTCAGGAGTAGACAATCTTTTTCGCGACGCGGGCAGTTTTGAAAATTGGGGAATATTCTCGGATATTCCCCAGTTTTAGCTGAGGAAATTCGGTCACGTGACATGTTTAGACCAATCGCGAGCGAGAGGAAATATTTGATGGATTATTAATGACAGTATTGCAGTAACGTAACGAACGAGGTAACTAGGTTCGATTGGGCACGATCCAACTCGCGCTGTCTTGCGAACATAAGCGAGGGTCAGTAAAGAATGTGCTTGATCATTTTCAAAGAAACTCGATCGAATGCGATCGAAGAATAAACATTCGTTAGTTTTCTTTGAATTAGTCTGATGCAACAAAGCAAACTCTTTCCAGCGCATTAACCAAACTTTATAAAATCAAAGATTAAGACACAAATGATTGTTTTACTTACTCGTTTTCATGTCTTTTAAACGGATCAATGACAACTTTTTTTTTGTTTTCCCTACCTTCTTTTTCAGGGTAAGCGGTAAATTTACTTTTGAGAGATGCGAATAGGCTAAACAAAAGCGGAAACAATACTACGAGAAGTTTATTGTTTCAATGCTCCGCCTTCTTCAAGTTCACGAGCGAAGTCATATTCCCTCCGGGAAAAAGCGCGCGTTTGTCTTAACCAATGAGACGTTTATTTGAATAGCAACAGTCAATATGACAGACCAGGTGATGATAGTTCTGAAAAGAACTGTTGTGGTGACTGCTTTAGGATCTGTGAGATGGTCTCAGAAGCGCTCTTAATGTAAGGTATATTCACTGTAGTAACAGGTATTGGGTTCCTGTTCGTTGCGTCAGCTTCAGTAGTTTGGTTACAAACGACTTATCCACGACGGAAACGAAACCGACAAACGGACTTCTAACAGACCGACGTAATTTGACTAACAATGGACGGACCAAAAACCGACCAATTTGACTAGCAATAGACGGATCGAAACCGATGACTCTGAAGATGACTTCCGCTCAGGTTGTCATCAACAACAGTTCTTTTCAGAACAACCCTCACCCGGACGATCGCACTATACGAACTACTGATACTTCTGGGTTCAAACCTTTTACTTAATATGACAGACCTAAGATATTTCATGAACTGTAAGTAAATGTCCCGAGAACAATAGGCATTCTGCGTGATGCGGGGGAAAATAACTCTTGTCCTGCGATATAAATGTTTGCTCAACCTTGGTGTGATGGCGTCATCAGTCACGTGACCATGTCTAAAAGTGCTTTTTTGTCACTGTGGGAGGACAGGCATTGAAAAATTGTAAAGCACTTTACATAATCCAAAGGCTTATGATATAGAGCATTTAGAAATGGCCACGTGACTTCTGCCGCCTCACAATTAAGAATATAAAAGCATAAAGCGACACAATGTAGGATGAGTTTGGTGACTACCTCGCTTGCGCATCATTCACTATTGGTGGAGACCAACCTTACAGGCACCCCTTTATTACGGCCACTCTTTTAGACTTGGCGAAAAGCCCATACCTTTTCTCAGAAGAAACCCTGTTAATGCAGCCATCTCGTAAATACGGCATCGCCGCGTCACATTTAGTTATCCCAAAGTTTCAAGCGCAGAGTCGAATAACTGGAGGAAAAAAAAACCCAAATTCGGTTTTTGGACGTAGTTCTAGCGTAGGTGACGAATTTTGGCGTCGAGGTAAGTTTGAAGTTGGCTCTCCTAAGGTATGATCGGACAAAACGTTAAAAATTCTTACCTTCGGAAAATTCGTCGTGCTTGCCAAAACTACCTCCACAAAAACCAGTTTGGGCTCTTTTTTCTCCGGTTATTTGACTATGATTATTTGAAGCGCGGTCCGCCGTTGTTTTGTTGTTTTTACGTCTCGTCCGTCGTCTACTCCACGAACACATCCTAGCATCGCGCGAATAATATTCGCAGAAAAACAGGGTACCATGTCTAAAAATAACTTAAGAGGGATTAAAATGGGTAGAAGGCCTATATGGGGGAGTCACTCTCTTTACCTTGATAATATATCTTGTATATGCTCACTTTCCATTGTTAATATTGTATGTACTAATCGAAGTTTCAATTTTTCTTATTATATCTGCATTCCGGACGTTTATTAAAGAATAGTTGTTCAGTAGTGCAATTGTGATATATCTGAAAAGACGTCGCTCAGCTTAGACCAGTCATGGTATTTTACCCTACCCCGTCAATACGGCCATATTGCAATGGCCCGTTGGTGACCGTATCAACGAGGTTCCACGGTAACTATATCACAAAACATTGTCACAATTTATTATCCACCAGAGAAATCGAAGCTGTCCTTAATTAAAAAACTGGTTACGTATTGATTTTGTTTTGAGTCTTTTAGAGAATTTTGGATTCTGAAATATTCTCAGTTTAATATTTTCTCAATATTGTAGGATTTTGCAATTGCTGAAACACTATGAACAACAGCTGAAGAACAGTACAGAAGTCTTAATGAGAAATAACACGGAGCTAAAAAATCTCTTAAATGAAAGGTAAATTTGATGTGATAATAGTATGAATTGCCCGAGTTTATATAGAAATACTTACTTTTTTTGAAGCATATTTTTATAAATTATTAAGCTTTAAGTGTTTGATTAATAATGATTGAATTAACTAATATTAATTGAAGTAATGAATATCAGTTGAAGCTTGTAACACCAAGTAATTAACAAAGTCACCTTGTTACTTTAAGTCACTCGCGTAGCTAATTACTATTAGCAGACTTTCCCACGGTCAATTTGTAAAGCCAGGAAATTTGCTTCGGTATTGGTACATTGCGTTGGTCTCATTTTGACCACCGACCTTTATTATTTCCTGTTTTTTAAACCACAACTCAAACCTGGTCTAGTTTAATTAACTTTTCTCTGAATGGTTGTAGACAAACTTTGTTCGTTATTTCACTTACCTTACCAAGCTGTGTAAAAGTGTAAAATGGGGTTGACTAGCCTACACGACTCCTACGGTTCGTGACATTTGTACATTTGCCGTTCTCTGTTCGGTCACTCGACCTTTCTTGTCGCTTCACTCGTGTTCATGAAGGGCACTTCATGTTGTGTAACAAGGAGGAATTTTAAGTGAATTTGAGCCGTTAGATCATGCTATGGCAAATTTTTTTTAAGGTCATAGGTCTGCATGTTATCTGTGTGTCGACTCGTTGAGTTTGACACCTCTGTGATTTGCCATGTGTTTTTGCATTTTTTAGGCTCATTTCTATTGGAAGATATGCTTTTATGAGTCTCCATGAATTTGCTTTTGAGGGACGAAATATGAAATTTACCGTGACATGTTGCTTACTTGCATTCTATATTGTGACGCCGGGCCCGGCTGTGATTAGAACTGTTTGCAAGCACAGTAGGTAGATCCTTATCACGGATATCGTATTTGTTCTCGCACGATTTCCTTCGGAGACGCCGTAGCTTTACTTTGAGAAAGCTATACGTTTGTCTAGTGACATTCTTATGTTTCTAGCAGCTATCTGCTCGAGCTTATGTTTCTCTTGCTTGATGTATAGGTTTATTCCTCCTTTGGTTGTTCTACACAGTTTTCGGTTCTTCCTTGTTAAAGTGACATGGACTTTTAGTTCTTCTTGATAAGAATACAACTTGTGTGATTATTTTAGTAGGTTTAGGGTTTCGCTTATATTGTAGGTTTCTTAGATTAAATACGTGAGGATATGATCAAAGACCTGCCTAAACCCTTGTTTCCGATACCATCGAACAATGATACGTTCTATAGTGTAATTAGTGGTTAGCTTACCTTTGCAGAAATATTACTCTTTTACACAATATATATCTTCACCTGAAGAAGGATGAAGAACTAAAAATTAACTATTTGTTTCACCTTTGGGTTTAAGCTCCTGGCATTCGTAGTGAAGATTAGCAACACACCTAGGGTTTCTTTTTCGTTCATATGAGTGTATGGCAGACTGTTGCCATGGCAACAACCAATCGTAAAGATAGCGACTTTTTTGCTATTTCCACCTATTTGCTTCTCCTTCTAGGGTTAGCCTAGGTAAAATTTTGTCAAAAAATGATATTGTGAATTAGGCATCTATATCATGAAGTATACAAACTTTCGCAAAATTTCACCGAAGGAAACACGAGAAAAATAAGCGCTGTTTTTCTTCGTTGGCCTTTTTGTGACATCATAAAATTTCGAGACGATCACGCGCGCATGTGTATCAATGACCCACTGGCGTCATTTGCGCGTGCAAGTGGCAGAAGAATCGTGTTTAGCTCGTATGTCCTACCTAAAGCTACTTTTCGCAATATTATGACAAATTTTTGGAGGGGAAAATTTAGAAGAAGGAATTCTTACCCTGTGGACGGCTAGCATCTTCTAAATGAGCAATGATGGCTGCTAAAAATTCGACTTTGTTTTCTTGTTGTTTCGTATATTTCCGAAGTGCATAGATCGTGCTCCACGAGCTCATTACACGACTTACCTTTTGGGGAGTAACATCCTTGCTCATTCCAGATTTAGCGGAAACCTCTTCCCTCGTATCTTGGCAATTTGTGCATGTCTGCTCCACCAACAACGCCAAGGACTGCAAATACGTCTGGTAATATATATATTTATTTTACCCCGTGCGATGATCGTGACGATCGACCAAATCAGTTTCTTTGGTTGAAACTCCAACATACCTCGTACTTTTCTCCTTTAAATCAAGTACAGAAGAGAAGGGTCTTCTATTCGGTCGATAAACACTTTGAAACCAAAGGAGATTCACGCAACCTTTGTGACAAACAAATTTTGAAAATGTGGACGCCATGTTTGTCGGCATTTCACTGCGTGATCTCGCGCGCGACTTTCGCGTAGAGTTTTGAGAGCTCGCGCCATCGCGCGTTTTTTGAAGTCAGGTTGCGCGCGGTCAAAAACTATAGGGAGCCACCTTAAAGGCATTTTGTCCAGCAGCAGCTGTGATTGGTACCAAAACGTACAATGTATAGCTTAGTTTTGGGTTGGCTATATTCTTAGATTCTCGGTTCAACTCGTTATTTCCTTAGTTTCTAACTCGAGTTCAAAGCACGTATCGGCTATCCAAGAAGCCACAGTTTCCAGTCTTCTCATTCATTCTTAAGATTTCACGAATTGACCAATCACAGCTCAGTGCGTAGTCGTAATGCGAGCAAACTTAATTGATAGTTTTGGTTCGAGTTAGTTGATTGTTGGCTACACCAGAGAGAAGACCTCAAGTAAACCAGTTGCTGAACAAGTAAAGCGGTTTTCTTGAGCTACCTTCCTCGTTACATCTGTCGTGTAACACTTTTATAAGGCTTTTACCCAACGTGCTGATAACGGCGAGTAATACTTACACATTTCCTTTCAACTTGTCGCACAACATTGTTGCATAAACTTGAACTCGTGTCTACTTGGCGGAACATGAAATAGCATGAAATGCAGTTCTTAAAAAGGCGAAACGTGTGCAATACCTGACGATAGCTTTAAGGAAAATGCAAAGAATCACAATTACAACGATTAATAATGCTAATCACTTCACTGTTAAGTCTTCATACAAACGTAGGTCCAGACCCTTTACAATTAATCAACACTGCACGTGCTTACGCTTTTTAAAACAGTCTGGTGTCGAACGTGTTAACCATCTTTTGGAGGTCGCCGCAGAAGGACCCGTTATGAGCTTGCTTTGTCCCGGTTTCAGAAGGGATGCAACGACGTAAGCATCAACGAAATCACATATATTTTTTAAATTTTTTACGGGTGGCTCAGTCAGTTTACTCGAAACTGGTTTTCGCTTTAGCTTGTATTTGTATAGGTAATCATACGGTTTCGAGTTCAATTTGGAATTAATTTGCACAAGTGAGTTTTTCAAAAAGCTGAAATTGCACGAGCCGCTTCGGCGAGTGTAATTTCAGCTTTTTGAAACACTCACAAGTGCAAATTAACTCCAAATTGAACGAGAAAAACCGTATGATTACTTATTAATAATATAAACATGAAAAATTCGCGCGGAGGAAGTGCTGGAAGATCTTTCTTGAAGCCATTTTTTCTCATTTGAGAAAACTTTTTTCAAAGTTTCAGCACAAAATTTTCATCATCATTTTACGTGATATCATTTTCTCAGAAAAGTTCCTATTTTCTTTCAGTCAATCATAATCCGGAATTTCGATGTGTAATTTGCACTGGTGTTACAATTTTTGCACTGATGTTACACTTTTTGCTCTTGTGTTACACTTGAACTGCACTGCTCTTAGCCTATCAGAATCGAGTAATTTTTTCATGTGTATTATTATCCATTAAACGAACAAACCAGGCTTTAGTCACGAGGCTCATTTAATGTACAGCAGCTAGTGCACCCATTCATTAACGACAACTTGTCTTTACAATCATTCGATTACAGCCTAAACATGGTATCCAAGACAAAGGAAGAAAATGAGGAATTAAAGAAAAAAATTAGAGAATATGAGTGTCAGCTTCGGGAGAGTTCCAATTCCAGTGGAAAATACTCACAAGATACAGGAAGGTAAGCATGTAAACTGTAACATTATTTTTATGTGTACGATCCATAGTTCGTACAGTTATTTTAACTGAGTTTTGGAGAGATCACAGAAAAGCCCCACGTAACTCTAAATATATGTAAATATAGATTACTACATGTTAATGGCGGAGCCCCGGTGACCCAAAGGGCTGCCAAGCGGAGCACAATAACTATAGGAACAGAACCTCACGCATGCATAGAAATAGAAACCCATGCAAATCTTTTGTCATGGTCAACATGGCTAGCGGCATGGATCGCATGTATCGCCCAACGACGATGACGTCGCGCAACATGGCGGTCACACTCCAGCTAATGCCAAGTAATGCAGCCTTGGTTTACGGCGTACATCTTTGACATTGGAGCTCATCGAGGTCACGTGTTTCTTTTTTTACGGTTGACTGCTGACCAAGTGCTGTTTTTCGTTTGGATCGCGGGTTCATATCCGATTAACTTGTTGTAATCAGGGCCGACTTCTTTGGAACCCGGTTAACGCTAGCGCAGGATTAAAAGTGAACCGAAGTAAAAATTTTTCATGTATACAAATGTTTTCCACTGCTTTTGTTTTGGGCAGTTTGAGTTTATTCAAACTCGAAACAGAAGGCCAAACAATATAAAAAGAAAACATCACTGCAAAGTTACAAAACTTAAATCAAAATTCTACCTTATCCTGGGTTAGCTTAATCGGGCTTTAAACAACCCGGTCCGCTTTTAGGCTTGGCTAAATCTATATATTAGCTTGTGGTTTTATCAAGCACTGAAAATATCATAATTTGTATCATTTACGCCATTTGTGAGTTGTTGATATCTATCAGTTGAATTGACGCTGCCCCTGACTATTTCTGGTATTAGGCTTTAAGGGACTCCATATTATGATCCATTGTCAGTACTATATTTCGTCAATGTTATAGGATTTTCCAGTTGCGGAAGCACTACGAAGAGCAGCTGACATCGCTGATTAACAACACAGAAAATTTACAGAAAAACCACACGCAGCTACAAAATATCTTAAAAGAAAGGTAAATGTGACCATAAACTATCATGCATCGCGCAAGTTAAAAAAATATATATATATTTACCTTGATTAGACTTTTGCGGAATTTTTTGTTAACGCCGAGTAATATCGGCAAATTCTACTTTCAACTTGTCGTACAACATAGTAGCAAAACTTTTTACTTCGCGCAACATGATTGACGCAATTTTCAACACTACAGATAACACAAGCAACAACCTTCTTGAGCTAGTGATATGACTTTTTTTTTCTCAAGCCCAGACTGAATATTCTTATTTTTATTGTGAATATTCTTAGATTAGATAAAATAATATAAAGTATATTGTGGCGATAAAACGGCAGATTATCTGTATTATCATGACGGTGAGACGATTACGTAATTTTGGAGCCAGACTACAGACAATAATTGACTTTGTGTCGGTAAATATTCACGAATAACTGTTATAGTATAATTTTCAACGGTGAATATCAAGAACTACAAATTAACGGAAGGACTAAAACAAGGAACCACAGAGGCGATTGTCCGTTCGTACTCATCGATTTTGAATCAATTTACTCATCGAGTTAGGCAATAAAACAAGCAAGCGAAACTGTATATATCGTTGTTGATTTCATTCACAGTTGTACTCATCGTCTAGACATGAGAAGCTCTAGTTTGAAGAAAAAATACTCGATCTGACCTGCTGGCGGTCAACGAAACCATTGCGTTTACGAATCTTAAATGTCTTGAATACGAGTTCTTGAAAACGCTTTTGGTCTAAGGGCAACAGTAGTCATTTTAGCGGAGCTTTAGCGCGCGAAGCACCATGGGTAAGGAAAATTTGAAAACCATCAAGCCGGGAAAATTTGGTTATGACGTCACTGCACGAGCGAGCGAACGGGCGTCCGTCTGTTCGTCCGTCCGTACAGACTCTGGGGGAGGGGAAGGAGCGTCTCAAAATGACCCGAACGGGGGAGCTCAAAAGACCATCTTTTCTTAGCGGGATTCAAGAAAAGAGAATTCATTTCTATTTGTTATGTCAACAAACGATAGCGGAGGTTGATCTCAAGTTTTCAAGATAAGGTTTAACTGAGGCAGAACGAGAAAGAAAGCGGCGGAAAGCAAGAATGAAAAGGCGAAGAAGTAGCGAAGAAGATCGCGAAAGAGAGCAGGCCAGGGCTAGGGAAAGGAGGCGAAACAGTACTAAACAACGTCGTAAATTAGAGCGAGTAAGCGGGCTAGAGAAAAGAGATGAAATAAAACCGAATAATGCCGTGAAGCAGAGCGAACGAGGACTATAAAAAGGAGGCGAAATACCCAGAACATTGACTAAGAAGACCACAGACCGAGTTACCAAGATTACGTTAATTCGCGCGTCGAGATATGCAGCCGTGCAAGAAAAGTCACATGATTCATCAGGTGATCAACGAGAGAAATCAAACGTGTTTGGTGTGTTCAGAGAAATTACAAAACGATGAGTGTTTTTATATTTGATGTAGACACGGCTTAACTTAGCGTTCAATTTTTTTTAGACCAAAATAACCCCCAGATCTAAATACAAATACAATACTGCACTCTACAAGATCTCTATCAACGAAGAATTAGCACAGTGCGCACAGTTTTATTTAAGTGTTGATTTATAAGTACGTCCAGTTGGGTAATCCCAAAAGTGGTCGCGTTCGCTTACGAGATCTTTTCATTACAGATCTTAAGTCACATGTGGCCCGGTCGTACAGACACCTCACAATAACGCGGTATTGTGAAGTGTCTGTACGACCGGGCTAAACATCTCAGGACTAAACCATCAGTAATCCCTGGAGAGAAGAAACACCTGTTATCTGCAGTCGTTTCTAACGGATATCCCTCCTCTTTTGTGCAGAAGATCACAATGACAAGAATAACACCATGAAGAGAGCCCGTAGCAGGGTTTAAATCCACCGCCGTTTTACCTTATTTCTAAGGAGTATCGGAGCCTCTCAGCCGCTGCCTAGGAAAACAATGCATTCGGACCGTCTTCAAGTCTGATACGACACGTCGG